>NW_014569917.1:66063-67182 GCF_001313835.1 Polistes canadensis
GGTAAAAATGTGCTATTAGAAAATAAACAGAATAGATGTTGGGTTGTGTTTCCTGCATTTATATAGGTGACCAGAAAATGGTCGAATATCTCCTAATGAGTTCTACTAACTAGTTGAACGCTGTAATGAGTGAGATAGGACAGGATGGATAAATGAACACAACACTATTACGCGGCACAAAACTACTTGCCTCGGCATAAAAACTCGCACGGAATTGAGAGAAAAGCCGTGGCAAAAGAACTATTTTTTTAATAAAATTGATGTAACATACAATGACAAGCAAAAGGCTGAAAAAAAATACATTATCAGAATAACGACGCGAGGTACCTTTCGGTCGCACGCTACAGAGCTCTCTTACCGTTTGCTTCTGACGCAAAGCGATATCCGACGCACGCTATTTTTTATCGCAACTAACGATAGCCCGGCTGGCTAGAAGCTTATCCCACGTTGGTAGCCTAGCGACCAGTTGCCGGTATTTCGCTACAACTGCCCGACTAGAATCCCACGTTGGTAGCCTGGCGACAGGTTGCAGATAATTTCGCTACAACTGTTCGACTACTATCCCACGTTGATAACCTGGCGACAGGTTGCTGATAATTTCGTTACAACTGTCCGACTACAATCCCGCGTTGGTAGCCTGACGACAGGTTGCAGAAAATTTCGCTACAACTGTCCGACTACAATCCTGTTAGTAACAAACCGCCAGACAATACCACACACTCCCTACTCAACCTCACACGCTCTGGCCACGTTGCCTAGAACGACACCAAGATGGCGAGAAGCTCAAAAAGGAAACACACTGTTGTTAGCTCACCAGAGTAAATACCAAAATGAGACTAAAGTCCGAGCACAAGGCCCCACGCATACTATCCCCCTCACACACCTCAAGGCTTTCTCCCATGCCCCTTGCAAGATAAGGCGCGCCCGCACGCATTTCRACAGCCCTGGCGCGCCCTCGCAACCTAATTAACGCATACGCCGCCTATCCTATTCCGCGCGCAATATAAATTATTACAACAACGTAAATATCGCCGAACAGGTTGACTTCAATTGAATTTTGTCGAAAAATAATTAAATTCTACACGTAAAGTAAGCAAAAAAAGTAGTAATAAAATAATT
>NW_014569917.1:68219-79794 GCF_001313835.1 Polistes canadensis
TTAATCATGCTAGCCGAGAGGTGCTGTTACCTAGTCTGAGGGGCGCAATTTTCGAACACCCCCCCCCAACTCTCGAGCGTGAATCGAGAATTTGACATGACGAGATGTGCTGAGTTGCTGAGAAAATTATGATTCCGTATGCGGTTAAAGAGGCAAGGGTGCGAGCTTGACGATAGGTCTAGTGATAGTGCTGGTGGCGGTCTTTAGTGTGACAACCCTGCAGAGACCGTCCTTTCCTGGGTGTAGTTGTATTACTCTAGCAAGAGTCCATTTCGACGGTGGAATTCGCTCGTCGGTGATAAGGACAAGAGACCCTTCTCTGATATCGTTCTGCGATGTTTGCCATTTGGATGTGGTCTGATGCGCTTGCAGGCATTCCGTCGACCACCTTCTCCCAAATTGCTGAAAGCGCTCTTGAATTCGCTGGAAATGAGACAACCTGGAATCTGAAATGTCCATTAGAGAAGGCTGTGAGGTAGTTGTCAATGCCTCCCCTCTGATGAAATGCCCTTATGTTAATGCTCTGATTTCATCAGGGTCTTTCGAGAGAGAGCTGAGAGGTCTAGAATTGAGAACCGCCTCAACTTGAGCTAAGAACGTGGAGAAGTCTTCGAACGTTAGCAACGTATCCGAGATGGTTCGTTTAAGATGATACTTGATTGATTTCACCGCCGCCTCCAATTTTCCACCCATATGTGGTGCTGCTGAAGGATTAAAGATCCACTTAGTGCAGTCATTAGCGAGAAGTCTCTGGATCTTGAGAAATTCCTTTGTTGCAGCTGAGAGTAGCTCCTTAAGCTGCTTGTTCGCTCCCTGGAAGTTGGTACCACAGCCGCTTCTGAGCGTTTTTCAAATACCCCTACAGCTGGTAAGCCGGCGAAATGCCTTGAGAAATCCTTCGGTGGTGTAGTCAGAAACTACTTCGAGATGAACGGCAGAGGTAAAGAAGCATATAAACACTGCTATCCAACTCTTGAAGGACTTTGCACCTCTGCTTTAAAAAGTCTTCATTGTTACTGGCCCGGCGTAATCAAGCCCTGTAGTCTCGAACACAAGAGATGGTGTCACTCGAGATGCCGGTAGTGGAGCCATAAGTTGTTGAGCTCTCACTTCACGTATTGGAGCACAATTAAAACAATGTTTGAGGAAGGTCTTCACTGGAGCACGACCTCCAAAAATCCAAAAAGTTCTTCGAATGTAGGAGAGCGTCAGCTGAGTTCCTCCATGCATAGTTCTGGCGTGAGCATCGGAGATGACTAGGTTGGTGAATTTTGACTGACGAGGTAGGATTGCTGGATGTTTACTATTTTCATCCAGCTGAGAATTTTGCAACCGTCCATCAACCCTGAGAATTCCAGCATGATCGACAAAGGCTGTGAGTCTTGTCAGAACGTGACGTTTGTGGAGAGATTGACCTGCCGACAACGTTCTCAATTCTGGTGAGAAATACGCCTCTTGAGTCGCGCGTATCCAGAACGTTTTAGCCTTCTCCAGATCTGCTGGATTCAATGGCGATGCGGACAGGCTCGAGCCAGGAACCTTCATAAAGCATGAGACTGCCCTCTGAATGAGTGCAGTGATCCAAAGGAGTTTAGTGAGATGCCGATGAAAAAAGGATGATTGAGGAAGGTTACGAGGTCCTAAACTAGAGGTTGGGCTTGTGAGAGTGCAAGTGAGATCCTCCAAATCCTCTTCCGGCGAGGGTGGCATTGACGAGGGCCAAAATTCTGGCGACTGAGAAAGCCATAGTAGACCACTCTACCATAGTAGGTGATCAATGAGTTGAGATCCACTGAGACCACGAGATGCACAGTCAGCTGGATTGAGCTTTCTGGAGATAAATCTCCAATGAGCATGGGGTACGGACTCGTGAATAGCGGCTAATCTATTGCTTACGAATTCCTTCCATCTCATAGGATTGTTTTTGACCCATGCATGGGTCACAGAAGAGTCAGACCACAGAAAAGTGAGAACGTCCGAGAGGTCGAGAAGTCTAATTACTTTTTCAATCAGCTTGGCTAGCAGAGCCGCTGCTGAGAGTTCGAGTCGAGGAATGGTTAACCTCTTGAGAGGAGCTACCTTTTTTTCAGCACAGACTTGACTGACTACTGATGATGAGTCAGCATACGACACCCTGATATATACAACTGCTGCCATCGCAAGTTGAGAGGCATCTGTGAATCCATGAATTTGTATTTAGGTTGCCTTTGACGAGAGGTTTATCCATCGGAAAGTCCCTATGACTGATAGTTAAGAGAGATGTTGCCTAAACTGAGACCACTCGTGAACGATGTCTGGAGTGAGATGATCATCCCAGCCATTCTTTTCCAACCAGAGTCGCTGCATTTGGATTTTCGCTTTGATCACTACCGGAGAGAGAAGTCCAAGAGGATCAAACAATTAAGCAACTTCTGAGAGAATGATACGTTTCGTGACTGCTTGATGAAAAGAGATGGTACCGTGAAAGGTTAACACATCTTTCTGAGAATTCCAGGAGATGCCTAAGATCTTGGTAGTGCTATCATCAAACGAATGGACAGGCGAGCTGTCAGACTGTGAGAGAGAGGTGCGATTGAGGTTGGGAGAGTTACTTTTTCACTTATCGAGTGGTAAACAGGCGGAGGAGCACATGTCCTCTAACTGAGATGCGACTGCATTGAGATGATCAATAGTCTCTGCCCCCCCTGATATGTCGTCAACATAACTTCCCTTGAGAATAGGGTTTATTGCAAGGGGATAATTATGACCTTCATCCTTAACTAGCTGTCTAAGAATGCGACAGGCTAGATAAGGAGCCGAGCGAGTACCGTACGTGACAGACGTGAGCTGATATGCCTGAACTTGAGATGATTCATTAACCCAGAGAATTCGTTGAAGGTCATGATCTTTGGGATGCACTTGGATTTGGCGGAACATTTTGACAATGTCCGTTATGAAAATGTACTTGTGCTGCCTGATCCACAGTAGTACATCGAAAATGTCCGTTTGAGTCTTCGGCCCAGTGTGCATAAGATCATTGAGAGAGATACCGGTTGAAGACTTGGCTGAACCGTTAAATACTACTCGCAGTTTGGTGAAGAAACTTTGCTCGCGCCAAACTCCGTGATGCAGGAGATAAAACGCCTAAGATGGCTCAGGAGCATCGAGAGGAACAGGAACCATATGTCCTAAAGACTCATATTCTTTAAGAAAGTCAGAGTAGGTCTCCTTGAAATGCCTATCGGTTTCGAATTTATTGAGAAGTCTTTCAAGGCATCTCATGGCAAGAGACCTTGAATGCCTTAAGGTTGATATGTCTTTCGAGAATAGCAGACGAACCATGTAACGACCAGTTGGCAATCGAGAGTACGTATCAACAGAGTGCTGCTCGCATTGCGATTCAGCGAGACTCAAGGTTGACGCGGGGGAAGATGAGACTTCTTCCTGAACCCAGAATTTTTTGAGAGCTTTGTCAAGAGAGTCGTTAGAGATGGCATGGCAAATTTTGAGAGGATCGACCTTGCTCGGGCTAGAAGTTCCGCCTAGAACCGCCCAACTGAACTTCGTGTGGAAGTCTATAGGTTCTGAGTCGCCTCCCATAACAAGGCGAGAGAAATTGAGAACTCGTCTAAGATTATCAGCACCAATGAGAATATCAATGTGATCTGGAGTGAGTAAGTCACGATCCGCTAATTTAAGAGATCTGAGATGAGGCCAATCTTGCTCTGATATGACAGACGACGGCAACTGAGATGTGATTTTTGGCAAAATGAATGCCTTAAAATGAACCCGAGATGACGAGTATGTCGATTGGAGAACCAAGGACACTTGGCCTTGGGTCGCTCCTGGAGATGTACTAACCACACCCTGAATAGAAATGTTTCCTGGAGAACGGCTAAGCTTTAGCTTAGCTATGATTTTAGAAGAAACTAACAACAACTCTGATCCAGGATCAATGAGAAGACGTACTAACTGAGGAGATCCATTTGAAGATATGGCAAAAGCCTTACAAGTAGCTAAGAGTACCGGAGTTCGAGAGCACGTTGAAAGCGATTGATTAGACGACCGATCGATATCTGAGATAGGTGACGAGAATCTGACTCGCTTGGTCGTCTGAGAGGACCTTGAGGATGATAAGATGGTCGATTTTAAAATGTATCTGAGAGGACGATATGGGTAATGAAATGTCCTACCTACTCCTCATTCTGAGGACGACTTTTTTAAAGAGTTCTGAGAAGAACTCTTCTTGGTAGGTATGGGCTAAGTAAGAGATGATCGAGATGAAGATGACTTGTGAGATGAGTCATGAGCAGAAGCCTTCGGTTTGGAGAGGAGTTTTGGAGTCGACGTACCGGAAGTGGATGATGATAACTTCGGACTAGAGGATCGGCGATGAGATGACTTTTGAACTGAAGATTTACGACGATCCTCTCTCGGTGACTCATCCGACGATACCCGTGAGCCCTGCGAGGACGAGATTCTCTGAGATGTCTGTGTTGTCTCTGAGAGAGAGCTTGAAGTTCTTGAGATTGGCGGCGATGACCATGATATTGGATGAGATATCTTTGATATAGGAGGAGATGTCCTAGACGATGGAGGAGATGTTCTTAATGTAGGAGAAGCTTTCCTAGACGATGGAGGAGATGTTCTTAATGTAGGAGGAGATGTCCTGGACGATGTCATCCTTTTCTCGGGATAAATGAGCATGTGGTGCCGATCTCCAAACTGATTGCATCGCCTATTACTCCTGCATTGCCTAACGTTATGCCTGCCTAAGCAGTTATAACACAGGCGAGATTCTGCAATGACCTTCTCCTTCTTCTGTTGATTGAGACTCTTGAATAGAGGACAGAAGGTGATGTAGTGCTTATGACTACAATAGCTGCAAGTATTAGAGAGGTCGGTGATAAATGGCATAGGATGTTTTTTGTTTGGCCTTTTATCCAATGCCAACTGAGATGATTCGGTAGACTGAGATGTCGTTGTAGGCGTAGTAGCCTCAGCCTTTACTTTTAAGGCCCTAGCGTAGGACCTTGTGGGGGATGATTTGGGCCGTTGAGATGTTCTTTTGCATTCCTCGTAAGACCTACGAGTCTCGATATGCACCATTTCTCTAGCTGTTCTAGTGAGATGACTCATTAGTTTTTCTAGTGGTGGGAACTCGCGTGATGTTGACAATCTTGTTTCCCAGTCCTCGCGAGTCTTGTCATCCAATGCTAATCCCACCTGATGAAATAGGATGTGATCTCATTGATCAATCGGGCATCCTTATGTCTCTAGAGCACTAAGAGATGACGTAACGATAATAATTATTATGTTGAGGGATCAAGATGACCTTTCCTTGATGCGAGGAAGGGCCATCAGCCTTTCGAGATGAGCCAGAATCAATAGGCGTTTGTTGTCGAATCTATCCGACAATCTATTCCATGCTATAGTGAAGGAATCAGCGGATAATTTTAGATTTGATATCACTTTACCCGCCTTTCCCTCCAAGCTGGTTCTCAGATAGTGCAACTTCTCAACTTGTTAGAGGTCTGGGTTGTCTTTGATCATTGAGGAAAATAGTTCCTTAAAGGGTCTCCAGTCTTAGAAGGCACCTGAGAACCACGGCAATGAGATGTTCTGAAGTACCGTCCTTGAACGAGATTAGGTCTGAGATATGACTGGCGGTACCTGTTAAGAAAGCTCCTCTATACGCAAGTTTAACAGCGTTACTCCGGCTAGATATGTCTGCATGGTTGATTCATAGCGATTTTCTTTGAAGTACGACTGTTCAATTGCCGTTTCTCGAGATGACGATACTATTCGGTCGTGTTCGGCATCGAACTTTGACCCCGCTGTTCGAAGCAGTTCCCTTGTGTCGACAGTAATTGAGAGGTCCATTGACTGAATACTCTTAGCATTGGCAGTCAGATTAGTGATGGTGCTAGCCCGCGCCTCTTGCAGCGCTAGTCTCGCTGCCATCTTGAGGCAGGATTGCGGTTACTAGGCGAGACTATAGTGTAGTAGTGGGGCCACCCCCACTACTTCCTGAGATGAAATCACCCACGCTACACTCTTCGTGGGTGGGGAGATGAGGATAATTCCCGAGTGCCAGATTTCCGCGCCACCTAGATTTTCCCTAGTGAGCTAGAGACGTAAGAACCAAACGAGCACTCGACGCGGCACTATAACCTTTGGCTTCGAGAAGCCTATTATATAACGATATGTCTAAATTAGGGGATGCGACACACACCGAAGTTCAAATAGCGCTCATGGTCCCTTTAACTGGTTTTCCTGACGCAGCACAACGTCCTGGGTGCTTAGCAATGCGACAGGGGTGTACACGACACTTTTCACAAACTTTAAATCTTGTTACACTTACACAATATAACTTTAGTATCTGGCTCGAAGGACCCAAAAAAATGTTCAAAAAATTACTAGTTTGGAGAGAGATGCGCTAAGAGAAGACAAAGAGATAGGCGAGATAGGCTAGTGGACTGTATTATATGAATTTCTGGTAGAGTTTATGTGTATCAAGATTTATTAAAAATTGTGAACAGAAAATAGAGATAACAAAAATATAATATGTTTAATAAATAGTAATAGATAAGCTACGCCACGTGTACCGGATATCACGCGACATGTACCGGAAGTACGTAGCACGAGAAGCCGTTAGAAAATGAAGTAATGAATTTTTTATGAGAAAAGATAGAATTAATGAAACGAACAATACGAAAATGAGAGGTCAGAAAGTATAAAGATAGGATCAGAATTAGAGATAAAAGGTTAGGAGATTACCTGAGAAGTCGTTAATGAGAGAGAGTATAAAGAGATTATCTGGTAAGAAAGACACAACACAAGGATAGCCTAGACGTAAAAAAAGCAAGAGTGAGATAAGATGGAACGGTGAAAGATAAGAAAAAGCGAGATGAAGACTATAACATGATGCACAATTTTCTGAAATTTCTAAAAATACATCCGCACAAATTAACTTCTTAAACGATTCTGCTTGGACCCACGCCACTTTTCAGTTCGAGTTAAGGAACAGAGCGGAAGTAGAAAAAGGACAATACACCAATAATTGAGTACCACGCTAGGAAGAGATGCCAAATAAGCAATAGGAGAATAATACGCAGAGGATGACGTCACAGGGGACCAATGACCTATTGAAACGTTAAGTGGCGTAATCCCTTGATCAATAAAAAAAATCGATATGTCTTCTTCTCGATGATAACAGACGGCGTCCTAATCATGCTAGCCGAGAGGTGCTGCTACCTTGTCTGAGGGGCGCAATTTTCGAACATATATTACAAATTTTTTAGCGAAGAAAAAAACGTGCTATTAGAAACTAAGCAGGATAAATGTTTTGTTGACTACAATCGAATTTTGTCGAAAAATAATTGAATTCAAAACGTAAAGTATTTAAAGGAAATTTTAATAAAATGATTTATTCTCTTTTCATCGACTGCAGTTGTTGAAAAGTAAATGATATTTGCTAGACTTTATTGGAGATATCACTTTTTATTTGTTAGTATACGCTATAAAGCTTGAAAGAAAACGGTTCATAACTTCTGTTAAATAGCACTTTTTTAGAAATTTTATAGTTATTAACTACGATTTAATTGAGTATGTAGCGAAAATTTTTTTCAAAATATATTAAATTATTTTTAACGAGGGTAACAATGTGCTACTGGAAAAAAAACAGAACGGATGTTTGGTTGACTACAATCGAATTTTGTCGAAAAATAATGGAATTCTAGACGTTAAGTATCAAAAAAAAGTGGTAATTAAATGATTTTCTCTCTTGTTTTCGACTGCAGTTGTTAAAAGAAAATGGTATTTGCTAGATTTTATTGGACATAACACTTTTTCTTTGTTAGTATACGTTTTAAAACTAGAAAGAAAACGTTTTATAGCTTTTGTTGTATAGCACTTTTTTTGAAATTTTATAGTTTTTAACAACGATTTAATTGAGTATGTAGCGAAAATTTCTTTCCTAATATATTAAGACATTTTTAGCGACGTTTAAAATTTGCTACTAGAAACAAAACAGAATGTATGTTAGGCTGATTACAATTGAATTTTGTCGAAAATGAATTAAATTCTACACGTGAAGTAACTAAAAAGTGTTATAATAAATTGATTTTTTCTCTTTTCTAGAAGTGCAGTTGTGGAAATATAAATGATATTTGCTAGATTTTATTAAATATAACACTTTTTATTTGTTAGTATAATCTTTATAACTTCAAAGAAAACGTTTTATAGCTTCTGTTAAATAGCACTTTTTTAGATTTTTTATAATTTTTAACTACGATTTAATTAAAAAAGAAGCGAAAATTTATTTTTAAATATAGTAAAGTTTTTTTAGGAAAGGTTAAAATGTGCTACTAGAAACCAAACAGAATAGATGTTTGGTTGACTACATTTAAATTTTTCCGAAAAATAATTTAGGTTAACACGGGAAATATCCAAACAAAATTGTAATAAAATGATTTTTTTTCCTGTCTTTTAATGATTATACCACTTTTTATTTGTTAGTATACGCTTTAAAACTTAAAAGAAAACGTTTTGTAGCTTTTGTTATACTGCACTTCTTTAGATATCTTATAGTTTTCAACTATTATTTAATCTAAAAAGCAGCGAAAATTTTTCTAATATATATTAGAAAATTTTTAGGTACGGTAAAATGTGCTATAAGAAACAAGACAGAAAGAATATTAGGTTGATTACCATCGAGTTTCGTCGAAAGAAAATTGAATGCTACTCGTAAATTAACCAAAAAAAGTCGTAATAAAATGATTTTTTCTTTTTTCTTGGACTGCATTTGTTTAAATATAAATAATATTTGCTAGATTTTATTGAACGTAACATTTTATATTTGTTAGTAAACGCTTTAAAACTTAAAAGAAAACGTTTTCTAGCTATAAAATATAGCACTTTCTTAGAAATTTTATAGTTTTTAACTGCGATTTAATATAGAAAGTAGCGAAAATTTTTTTCTAAATATATAAAAAAAAATTTTTAGTGACGTTAAAAATGTGCTACTAGAAACAAGAAAGAATAAATGTCTGATTGACTACAATCCAGTTTCGTCGAGACAGAATTCAATTCTATACGTAAAGTAACCAAAAAAAGTTGTAATAAAATGATTTTTTGCCTTTTTTTTGACTGCAGTATTCCAAATATAAATGTTTTTGGGCAAATTTTTTCGGAATTTACACTTTTTATTTATAAGTATACGCTTTAAAGCTTAAAAGAAAAAGTTTCAAAGCTTCTAATAAATAGTAATTTTATAGAAATTTTATAGTTTTTAACTACTATTTTATTCACAAACAAGCGAAAATTTCTTTTAAGTATATAAAAAAATTTTTAGCAATGGGAAAAATGTGCTATCTGAAACTAAACTAAATAGTTGCTTATTTGACTACAATCGAATTTTGTCGAAAGAGAATAGAATTCTACACGTAAAGTAACCGGAAAAGGTTGTAATAAAATGAATTTTTCTATTTTTTACGACTGTAATTGTTAAAAAGTAAATGATATTTGCTAGATTTTATTTGACATAACACTTTTTATTTGTTAGTTCACGCTTTCAAACTTAAAAGACAACGTTTCATAGCTTCTGGTAAATAGCACTTTTTTAGATTTTCTTTAATTTTTAACAACGATTTTTTCCAGAAAGTAGCAAAAATGTATTTCTAAATTTATTAAAACATTTTTAGCGACAGTAAAAATGTGCTACTAAAAACAAGATAGAATCGATGTCTGGTTTTTTACAATGGAGTTATGTTAAAAACGATTTGAATTATACACGTAAAGTAACCAAAAAAAGTTATAATAAAATAATTTTTTTCCTTTTTTTGGATTGCAGTTGTTAAAATATAAATGTTGTTTGCTAGATTTTATTGGTCGTAATACTTTTTTTTGGTAATATACGCTTCAAAACTTGAAAAAAAAAACGTTAAACAGCTTTTGTTAAATAGCATTTCATTAGATTTTTAATAGTTTTCAACTATTATTTAATCTAGGAAGAAAAAAAAATTGTTTCTAAATATATTGAAAAATTTTTATCGACGGTAAATTTGCTGTTAGAAACAAGACAGAATGGATTTCAGGTTGACTGGAACCAAGTTTCTTTGAAAGAGAATTGAATTCAACACGTAAAGTAACCCAGAAAAGTCGTAATAAAATGATTTTTTCTTTTTTTTTTGACTGCAGTAGTCCAAATATAAATGAGGTTGGCCAAATTTTTTTCGACTTAACACTTTTTATTTGTAAGTATACGCTTTAAAGCTTGAAAGAAAACGTTTTATAGCTTCTGTTATATAGCACTTTTTTAGAAATTTTATAGTTTTTAACTACTTTTTAATCCAGAAAGTAGCAAAAATTTCTTTGTAAATATATTAAAACATTTTAAGCGACGGTAAAAATGTGCTACTAGAAACAATACAGAATATATGTTTGGTTTATTACAATCGAGTTTAGTTAAAAAAAATTGAGTTCTTCACGTAAAGTAACTAAAAAAAGTTGTAATGAAATTATTTTTTTCTCTTGTTTTGGACTGCAGTTGTGGAAATATGAATGTTATTTACTAGTTTAATTATCAATATTCTTGTCCAAACAATATTTTAATATATAAGTTTTAAAGGGAATTATAGACAGTTAATAAGTTTTATAAAGAATTTATTTTGAACTAGTTGAACGTTTCGTCCCTTACTGAAGACTTCCTCAGCAACTAAAAATTTTTTATTAGGACTTGTTAAAAAATATAAACATTACAATAAATTCTAATTTTGTTTCCTTGATTATTTAGTTCACTCGTCAATACATATTATCTTATTTACAGAGTAATACATTACAATAAAATTTAACATTTTAGAACACAATTTAATTTTAAAAACACCTTATCTTATCACACGTAATCATACACTGAATTCTATCTAGACTAGTGTTTAAAAATCTACGAATCTTCCGTATTATGATGTCCTCTATCTGTGTTTCCTGTTATGATAATTAAATTTTAAAATTTCATTATAGATGTTGTTTAGATTATTCGTGTCCGTCCTGTAGTTAACTGTATTGGTATTTGTTATATGATACATTTCGCTTATATTCCTTTTGTACCTGTTGTCTTCTTTGTCTAAAATGGTTTGGTTAAAAATGCCGAAAGGATTGTTTAACTATCTATCAACTAATTATGACTTAACAATTATAAGACATACAAAAAGTTGGCTTAACGAGTTACTGAAATTGTCAGCATATAAAAGTAGACTTATATTCTTATTAAATTGTAAATAGAAACAAGTTTATCTTAAACATTTCCTTAATAATTTAAAATTTTTATATGCCCTTCAAGCAGAATCACATCCATATATAAGAGAATCGGATATTTTAATCAAATCTCTTAAACAGAAGATCGTGAAATTAGAAATATCGATCACAGCTTGGAAAATTAGAACTATAGAAAAAAACATAAAACATATGTAATTGTTTAGAAAAGACACTAAAATTGAAAGATTTTACAGATTGTACAATATTTTTTAAACAAAAATACGAATACAAATTTAAAAACATAAAAGATAATAACATAAAAAAATTAAATAATTTATTAAAA
>NW_014569917.1:79916-89900 GCF_001313835.1 Polistes canadensis
TGTAAGTCTACCAAAAGAAGTAGAAAAAATACTAAACCTAGAACCAGGATATTGTATTCCATTAAGACCTAAGGAAGTGCCAGTAGGCACTTTATTAAAAGATCTAGAAGAAGGCATAAAAAATATTAACATCTAAAATGTTGACACAAAAATAATAAAGGTTGAAGAATATAATGTAAGATCAAAAGAGGTTAGAATAATTTTGAACTATTACAATAAAACCAAAAACTATGGAAGAATGAAACGAAAGAAAACTATGTAACAACAAAACGTTTCTTGAAACAGAATCCGAACTTAATAATAACAAGATCGGATAAAGAAAATAACACAGTTATCATGGAAAAGGAGGAATACATCTAAGAAATGGAAAAACTGTTAAAAGATAGAAACACATACAGTATTTTAAGCAAGGATCCCACCAACAGATTTGAGAAATTGGCGAATAATTTAACAAAAAAATTACAAAATGAATCCATCATCTCAGAAAATATGGGAAAAAACGTGAGATCTTATAATTTAGTCACGCCAAAACTGTATGGATTAAGAAAAACTCACAAAAAAGAATGTGCTTTAAAACCGGTTGTGAGTTCCATAGGGTCACCGTGCTACAAATTAGCAAAGTTTATACTTTAGACATTAACAAAATTTATATCAAACAAACTTGTCTTCTCCATCAAGAATTCATTAAAGTTTGCGGACTTTGTAAGAGAAATAAAATTACCAGAAGGATACATACTTGTATCATTGGATGTAATCTCCCTTTTTACCAACATTTCAAAAGAACTGGTATTAAAAACAATCAATGAAGATTGTAGAGAACTTGGCAAATCCATAAAAGTTCGGAAGAATATCTTAGTGGAACTATTACAATTTTGTTTTAAATCGAGCTACTTCCAGTTCAACGGGTCTATCTACTAACAAGCAAAAAGCGATAACATGGGTAATCTAGCGAGTCCAGTGCTAGCCAATCTAGTGATGAATTATATCCTAAAAAAATATTGAAGGCATGTTACCCTGTCCAGTTCATTTCCTAAAGGTTTATATTGATGACGTTGTCACAGCAATACCTAAAGATAGAATGGACTAAACACTAAAGACCTATAGTCTTTAGTGACACCCAATAGTGTCAATAATAACATCCAATTCACAATGGAGGTAGAGAATAAGGGAACCTTATTTTTCCTAGATATGAATATTATAAGAAACGAAGACGGTTCCTTTGTAACGAATTGGTATGTGAAACCTACAAGCTCTGGTAGACGTATAAATTACAATTCGAATCATCTAATGAGCCACAAAATTGGGGTCATTAAAGGTCTATTATTTAGAGCACTGACGTTAAGTAGTAAGAAATTTCATATAGAAAATAAGAAAAGAATAGAACTAATCTTAAAGAATAGCAATGACCCAACTAGTCTCATACACATGGTGTTTAATAAGTCTAAAATAGATAGAGATCAGAAAAAAGAAAAAGAACTGAATAACAAAAAAATTATTAAGTTCCCGTTTATCAAACCTTTGTTGAATAAAATAAACAAATGTTTCAGAAATACTAATGTAAAACTAGTTTCTTATAACTTAGTTAAAATAAATTCAATATTCACAAAACTAAAAGACAAGGATGATAAACTAGAACAATCGAACCTAGTTTACAAAATACCATGTGAATGTGGAAAATGCATTATAGGCTAAACTAAACAAAAAAAAAAACTTAAAAAACTTAAAAAAAAGATTAGAACAACATAAGAATGATTGTAAACCTACAAATGCTCAAAAGGATAATACTACTGCGTTAGCTGAGCATTATTTTAAAAACAGGACACAAGTTTAAATTTAATGAGACAACCATTTTAGATAGAGAAGACAACTGGTACAAAAAGAATATAAGCGAAATGTACCATATAACAAAAAACAATACAGTTAACAACAGGACGGACGCGAATAATCTAAACAAAATCTATAATGAAATTTTAAATTTTAATTATCATAACAGGACACACAGATAGAGGATATCATAATACGGAAGATTCGTAGATTATTAAACACTAGTCTAGATAGAATTCAATGTATGATTACGTGTGATGAGATAAGGTGTTTTTAGGATTAAATTGTATTGTAATATGTTAAGTTTTATTATAATGTATGACTCTGTAAATAAGATAATATGTACTAACAAGTGAACTAAATGATCAAGGTAAAAAAATTAGAATTYATTGTAATGTTTATATTTTTTACCAAGTCATAATCAAAAATTTTAAGTTGCTGTGGAAGTCCCCAGTAATAGACGAAACGTTTTACTAGTTGAAAATAAATTGTTCATCAGATTTATTAACTGTCTATAATTTCCATTAAAACTTATATATTAATATATTGTTTGGACAAAAATATTGATAATTAAACTAGTAAATAACATTTATATTTCCACCACTGCAGTCCAAAGCAAGGGAAAAAATAATTTTATTAAAACTTTTTTGGGTTACTTTACGTAAAGAACTCAATTTTTTTTCAACTAAACTTGATAGCAGTAAACCGGAAATTTATTCTGTATTGTTTCTAGTAGCATATTTCTACCGTCGCTAAAAATGTTTTAATATATTTATAAAGAACTTTTCGCTACTTTCTGAATTAAATCGTAGTTAAAAACATTAAAATTTCTAAAAAAAGGCTATATAACAAAAGCTATAAAACGCTTTCTTTCGAATTTTAAAGCGTATACTATCTAGTAAAAAAAGTTATGTCCAATAAAATATAGATAATATCATTTACTTTTCCACAATTGAATTCGCAAAAAAGACAAAAAATCATTTTATTAAAACTTTCTTTGGTTACTTTACGTTTGGAATTCAATTATTTTTCGACAAAATTCGATTGTAGTCAACCAAACATCTATTCTGTTTATTTTTTAATAGCAGATTTTTACCTTTGCTAAAAAATTTTTAATATATTTAAAAAGAAATTTTTGCCTCTTACTCGATTAAATCGTAGTTAAAAATTATAAAAAATCTAAGAAAGTGCCATTAAACAGAAGCGATGAAACGTTTTCTTTCAAGCTTTAAAGCGTATACTTACAAATAAAAAGTTTTAAGTCCGAAAAAATTTGGAAAACATTATTTGTATTCAGAGTACTGTAATCAAAAAAAGTAAAAAAATCATTTTACTACGACTTTTTTTGGTTACTTTACGTGTAGAATTCAATTCTGTTTTGACGAATCACGATTGTAGTAGACTTAAAGTCCATTCTGTCTTGTTTTTAATTGCACAATTTACCGTCGCTAAAAATTTTTAAATATATGTAAGAAAAATTTTTGCTGCTTTTTAGATTAAATAATAGTTAAAAATTATCAGATATATAAAGAAATGCTATTTAACAAAAGCGATAAAACGTTTACTTTCAAGTTCTAAAGCGTACATTAAAAAATAAAAATTGTTTGGTCTAAAAAAATCTAGCAATTAACATTTACATTTTAACAACTGCAGTCCAAAAAAAGGGAAAAAATCATTTTAGTACAAATTTTCTTGGGTATATTTCGTGAAGAATTCAATTTTTTTCAACGAAACTCTATTGTAGTAAACCTGACATCAATTCTGTTTATTTTCTATAGGAAATTTTTCCGTCGGTAAAAATTTTTCAATACATTAAGGAAGCATTTTCGCTGCTTTCTAGATTAAATAATAGTTGAAAACTATCAGATATCTAAAGAAGTTCTATATACCAAAAGCTATAAAACGATTTCTTTCGAGTTTAAAAGCGTAAACTAAGAAATAAAAAGTTTTAAGTCCAATAAAATCTAACAAATAACATTATTATTTCAAAAACTGCAGTCCAAAAAAAAGGAAAAAATTATGTTATTACGACTTCTTTTGGTTAATTTACATGTAGAATTCAATTCTCTCTCGACGAAACTTGATTGTATTCAACCTGACATAAATTCTATTCAGTCTCTAATAGAACATTTTTATCGTAGCTAAAAATTTTCATTATATTAAGGAACAATTTTTTTTACTTTCTGGATTGAATAATAGTAAAGAACTATCAGATTCTAAAGAAGTGCTTTGAAAACACAGCTTGAAAACGTTTTGTTTTAGGTTTTTAGGCGTATAGTTACATATAAAAAGTGTTTGGTCTGATAAAGTCTAGCAAATATCATTTGTTTTTAAACAACTGTAGTCTAAGAAAAGAGAAAAAATCATTTTGTTACGACTATTTTTTGTTACTTTGGAGAATTTAATTCTCTTTGCCCGAAACTTTATTGTAGTAACTTGACATCCCTTCTATCTCGTTTTTAATATCACATTTTACTGTCGCTAGAAATTTTTAATATATTTAGGAAAAATTTTCAATGCATTCTAGATTAAATAATAGTTTAAAACTATCAGATATTTAAAGAAACGCTATATACTAAAAGATATAAAAAGTTTTCTTCAAGTTTTAAAGTGTATACTAACAAATAAAACGTCTTAAGTCTAATAAAATCTAGCAAATAACATTTATATTTAAAAAACTGCATTTCAAGAAAAGAGAAAAAGTCCTTTTATAAAAATTTTTTTCGGTTAGTTAACGTAAAGAACTCAATTCTTTTTCAACTAAATTCGATTGTATTAAACCTGTCATCATTTCAGTTTTGTTTCTGGTAGCAAATTTTTACTGTCGCTAATATTTTTTAATGTATTTAGAAAGACATTTTCGCTACTTTCTAAATTAAATCGTAGATTAAAATTTAAAAATTTCTAAAAAAGTGCTACATAACCAAAGCTATAAAACAATTTCTTTCAAGTTTTAAAACGTATACTAACAATTAAAAAGTGTTATGTCCGATAAAATCCACCAAATATCATTAACTTTTCAACAATTGCAGTCGAAGAAAAGATAAAAAATCATTTTATTACAATTTTGTGTGGTTATTTTACGTGTACAATTTATTTATTTTTTGACAAAATTCGATTGTAGTAAACCTGACATCCATTCTGTTTTGTTTCTAGAAGCACATTTTTACCGTCACTAAAAATTTTTTAATATATCTAAAAAGAAATTTTCGCTACTTTCTAGAATAAATCGTATTTAAAAACTATACAAAATCTAAAAAAGTGCTATTTACCAGAAGCTATGAAACGTTTTCTTTCAAGCTTTAAAGAAGTAAGAAAATAAATATACAGAAATACAGAATAGTAAGTTGGAAAAATTTGACAGACATCACATATATTTGGACTACTGCAGTCAAAAGAAAGAGAAAAAATCATTTTTTCCGACTTTTTTTAGTTACTTTACGTTTAGAATTAAATTCTCTTTCGACGAAACTTGATTGTATTCAACCTGACATTTATTCGGTTTAGTTCCTAATAACACATTTTTACCGTCGCTAAAAATAATTCAAGATATTTAGGAGAAATTTTCGCTAGTTATTGGATTAAAACGTAGTTAAAAATTATAAAAAAATTAAGAAAGGGCTAAAAAACAAAAGCTATAAAATGTTTTCTTTTAAGTTTTAAAACGTATACTATCTAATAAAAAGTTTTATGTCAAATAAAATCTAGCAAATAATATTTACATTTTAACAACCGCAGTTTAAGAAAAGTGAGAAAATCATTTTATTTTAACTTTTTGTGGTTAATACTAGTGTAGAAAGAAATTATTTTTCGACCAAATTTGATTGTAGTCAACAAAACATCTGTCCTGATTAGTCTCTAATAGCACATTTTTGCTTTTGCTAAAAATTTTTTATTTATTTAAAAGAAATTTTTGCTAATTTGTGAATTATGTCGTAGCAAAGAAATATAAAATTTCTATAAAAGTGCTATTTAACAAATGCTATAAAACGATTTCTTTTAGGTTTTAAAGTTGATACTAACAAATATAAAGTGTAAAGTCCGAAAAAATTTTACAAACATCATTTATACTTAAAATACTGCAGTCAAAAAAAGGGAAAAAATCATTTTATTACAAATTTTTTTCGTTACTTAAAGTGAAAAACTCAATGCTTTTTCAACGAAACTCGATTGTAGTAAACCTGTAATCACTTCTGTTTTGTTTCTAGTAACACATTTTAAACGTCGCAATAAATTTCTTATTATATTCATAAAATAATTTTCGCTTCTTTTTGGATTAAATAGAAGTTAAAAATATAAAATTTTTTTATATGTGCTATATAAAAAAAGCTATAAAACTTTTTCTTTCAAGTTTTAAAGCGTATACTAACAAATAAGAAGTTTTAAGTACAAACAAATTTGGCAAATATCATTTATATTTAGACTACTGCAGACAAAAAAAAAGAGAAAAAGTTATTTTATTACGACTTGTTTTTGTTTCTTTACGTGTAACATCTAATTCTTTTTCGACGAAACTCGATTGTAGTCAACCTGACATTCATTCTGTCTTGTTTCTAATAGCATTTTTTTACCGTCGCTTAGAATTTTTCAATATATTAAAGAGAAATTTTTGCTGCTTTCTAGATTAAATAATTGTTGAAAACTATCAGATATCCAAAGAAGTGCTATATAACAAATGCTTTAAAACAATTTCCTTTAAGTTTTAAAGCGTATACTAACAAATAAAAAGTGTTAAATCCGAAAAAATTGAGCAATTATCATTATTATTTTGACTAATGCATTAAAAAAAAAGGCAAAAAATCATTTTTTTATAACTTTTTTTAGTTTCATTACGTGAAGAATTCAATTCTTTTTTGACGAAACTTGATTGTAGTAAACCTGTCATCACTTCTATTTTGTTTCTAGTAGCACATTATAAACGTCGCTAAAAATTTTCTAATATTTTTAGAAAGAAATTTTCGCTACTTGCTGGATTAAATCGTAGTTAAAAATATACAATTTCTAAACAAGTGCTCTATAAAAAAAGCTATAAAACGTTTTCTTTAAAGTTTTAAAGCATATACTAACAAATAAAAAGAGTTAGTTCCAATTAAATCTAGCAAATAACATTTATATTTCAACAACTGCAGTCCAAAATAAGGGAAAAAATATTTTTAATACAACTTTTTTTAGTTTCTTTTAGTGAAGAATTCAATTATTTTTCAACGAAACTCGATTTTAGTAAACCTAACATCACTTCTGTTTTGTTTCTAGTAGCAAATTTTCAATGCCGCTTAAAATGTCTTAATAAATTTAGAAAGAAATTTTCGCTACATACTTAATTAAATCGTAATTAAAAACTATAAAATTTCAAAAAAAAGTGCTATATAACAAAAGCTATAAAACGTTTTCTTTCTAATTTTAAAGCGTATACTAACAAACAAAAAGTGTTATGTCGAAAAAAATTTAGTAAACATCATTTATATTTAGACTACTGTAGTCAAAAAAAAGAGAAAAATTCATTTTACTACGACTTTTTTAGGTTACTTTACGTGTTGACTTCAATTCTCTTTCGACAAAACTCGCTTTCAGTCAACCTGACATCCATTCTGTCTTGTTTCTAACAGCACATTTTAATGTCGCTTAAAATTGTTTAATATATTTAAGAAAAATTTTCGTTGCTTTCTAGATTATGTATTAGTTGAATACTATCAGATATCTAAAGAAATGCTACAAAACAAAAGCTATAAAACGTGTTTTTTTAAGTTTTAAATCGTATACTAACATATAAAAAGTGTTAGGTCCAATAAAGTCTTGCTAATAACATTTATATTTCAAAAACTGCAGTCCAAAAACAGGGAAATATCATTTGTTAGGACCGAAAAAATTTGGCAAATATCTTTTAAATTTGGACTACTGCAGTCAAAAAAAAGAAATAAAATGATATTATTACGCCTTTTCTTGGTTACTTCACGTGTAGAATTCAATTCTTTTTCAACGGAACTCGATTGTAGTACACCTAATCCCCATTCTGTTTTGTTTCTAGTAGCACATTTTACAGTTGGTAAAAATTTCTCAATATTGTTAAGAAAAATTTTCGTCGCTTTCTTGAATAAATAGTAGTTAAAAACTATCAGATATCTAAAGAAATGCTATATAACAATGTTATAAAACGTTTTCTTTCAAGTTTTAAAGCGCATACTAAAAAATAAAAAGTTTTATGTCCATTAAATTTAGCAAATATCATTTACTTTTTTAAAACTGCAGGCGAAGAAAAAAAAAACCATTTTATTACAATATTATTTAATTACTTCTCGTGTAAAATCAAATTCATTTTCGACAAAATTCGGTTGTAGTCAACATAACACCTACTGTGTTTAGTTTCTAATAGCACATTTTTACCTTTGCTAAAAATTTTCCAATATATTTAAACAAAAATTTCGCTACTTTGTGAACTAAATCATAGTTAGCAATGATATAATTTCCATAAAACTTTTATTTTACAGAAGCTATGAAACGTTTTCTTTAACGCTTTAAAGCGTATACTAACAAATGAAAAGTGTATTGTCCAATAGGATCTAGCAAATATCATTTTTTTAACAATTGCAGTCGAAGAAAAGAGAAAAAATCATTTTATTACCACTTTTTTTTGATACTTTACGTGTAAAATTCAATTAATTTTTGACAAAATTCGATTGTAGTCAACCAAACCTCAATTCTGTCTTGTTTCTATAAGCACATTTTACCGTTGCTAAAAACTTTTCAATATATTTAAGAAAAATTTTAGCTGCTTTCTAGATTAAATAGTAGTTCAAAACTATCAGATATCTAAAGAAATGCTATATAACAATGTTATAAAACGTTTTCTTTCAAGTTTTAAAGCGCATACTAACAAATAAAAAGTTTTATGTCTATTAAATTAAGCAAATATAATTTTTTTTTTCAACTGCAGTCAAAGAAATGAGAAAAAATCATTTTATTACAACATTTTTACATTACTTCTCGTGTAGAATTCAATTATTTATCGACAAAATTCGATTGTAGTTAACCAAACATCTATTCTGTTCAATTTTTAATAGCACGTTTTGAGCTTTGCTAAAAAATTTTATATATTTTTAAAAAGAAATTTTCGCTTATTTGTGAAATCACACGTAGTTAAAAATTATTAAAAATCTAAAAAAGTGCTTTTTAACAAAAGCTATGAAACGTTTTCTTTACAGCTTTAAAGCGTATACTTACAAAAAAAAGTGTTAAATCCGAAAAAATTTGGAAGATATCATTTACATTCGGACTACTGCAGTCAAAAAAAAACAAAGAGTCATTTTATTACGACTTTTTTTGGTTACTATACTTGTAGAATTTATTTCTCTTTGGACGAAACTCTATTGTAGTCATCTTGACAACCATTCTGTCTTGTTTTTAATAGCACATTTTACCGTCGCTAAAATGTTTTAAAATTTTAATGAAAAATTTTTGCATCTTTCTTGAATAAATAATTGTTAAAAACTATTAAATTTATAAAAAATGTAGTATACCACATATTCTATAAAACGTTTTATTTCAAGTTTCAAAGCGTATACTAACAAATAAAAAGTTTTAAGTCTAATGAAATCTAGCAAACATCATTTATATTTGGTCCGCAGCAGTCAAAAAAAACGAGAAAAAGTCATTTTATTACGACTTATTTTGGTAAAATTACTTTAAGAATGCAATTCATTGTAAACAAAACTCGATTGTAGTAGACCTGCCATCCATTCGGTTTTTTATCTAGTAGCACTTTTTTCCCGTCGCTAAAAATGTTTTAAAATATTTTATAAGAAATTTTTACTACTTCCTGGATTAAATCGTTGTTAAAAACTATAAAATTTCTAAAAGAGTGCCACTTACCAGAAGCTTTAAAACGTTTTTTTTTAATTTAATAATCAATATTCTTGTCCCAACAGTATATTAATATATATGAGTTTCAAAGGGAAAATTGAAGACAGTTAATAAGTTTTAATGAACAAATTTATTTGATCTTGTTGAACGTTTCGTCCCTTACTGGGGACTTCCTCAGCAACTACAAAATTTTTTTTTTTTTCTTTATATTATTTTATAATTATGACTTGTTAAAAAGATATATAAACATTACAATAAATAAATAAATAAATAAATGAACTTTAAATTTTTTACCTTGATCAC
>NW_014569917.1:92795-114294 GCF_001313835.1 Polistes canadensis
AAATTGTCCGTTTCTTTTTGAAACGRGGGGGCTTCAATTTGAAGAGCATATAAACATTTTWRATTGTTYWGTATGTGCTTCGGACAAACTTGTTTATGTTTACAATTAAGTAGGCGTTATAGTTTTTAGGCGTATACTTACAAATAAAAAGTGTTCGGCCTGATAAATTCTAGCAACTGTCATTTATATTTTAACAACTGCAGTCCAAAAAAAGAGAAAAAAAATTATTTTATTAAAACATAATTTGATTACTTTACGTGTAAAATTAAATACTTTTTGAAGAAATTGGATTGTTGTCAACTCAACATTAATTCTGTTTAGTTTCTAATAGCACATTTTAAATGTCGCTAAAAATTTTTTATTGTATTTATAGAAAAAATCTTGCTAATTTCTGGAATAAATGGTAGCTAAAAACTATAAAATTTCTAAAAAAGTGCTATGTAACAAATGCTATAAAACGTTTTCTTTAAAGTATTAAATCCTATACAAACAAATCAAAAGTGTTATGTATAAATAAAATCTAGGAAATATCATTTACTTTTCAAAAACTGCAGTGGAAGAAAAAAAAAAATCATTGTATTACAACTTTTTTGGTTACTTCTTGTGTAGAATTTAATTAAATTTCAACAAAATTTGATTGTAGTCAACAAACCATATATTCTGTTTAGATTCTAATAGCACATTTTACCTTCGCTAAAATATTTTTAATATATTTTAGAAAAATTTTTGCTGCTTTCTATATTAAATAATAGTTAAAACTATCAGATAACTAAAGAAGTGCTATATAACAAATGCTGAAAAACGATTTCTTCTAAGTTTTAAAACGTAAACTAACAAATGAAAAGTGTTAGGTCCTATAAATTCTAGATAATAACCTTTATATTTCCACAACTGCAGTCCAAAAAAAGGAAAAAAATCATTTTAAAACAACTTTTTTTTGTAACTTCACGTATAGAGTTCAATTATATTTCAACAAATTTCGATTTTAGTGAACCAAACATATATTGTTTTTAGTTCTAATATCACATTTTTACCTTTGCCAAAAAAATTTTTAATATATTTATAAAGAAATTTTCTGTTCTCTCTGAATTAAATCGTTGTTTAAAATTATATGAAATCTAAAAAAGTGCTATTTAGTAGAGGCTATGAAACGTTCTCTGTAATGCTTGAAAGCGTATATTTTTAAATAAAAAGTGTTAAGTCCGAAAAAATTTAGTAATCATCATTTATATTTGGACTACTGCAGTCAGAAAAAAAGGGAAAAAATCATTTTATAACATATTTTATTGGATACTTTATATGAAAAATTCTATTCTTTTTCAATGAAACACGTCTGTAGTAGACCTGACAACCATTCTGTTTTTTATTTAGTAGCACATTTTTTCCGTCGCTAAGAATGTTTTAATATATTTAGAAAAAATTTTCGCTTCTTTTGGGATTTAATTGTAGTTTAAAACTCTAAAAAATCTAAAAAAGCTCGTTTTAATAGAAGCTATGAGACGTTTTCTTTCAAGCTTTTAAGCGTATAGTTACAAATAATGAGTGGTAAGTCCGAAAAATTTTGGCAAACATCATATATACTTAGAATACTGCAGTTGAAAAAAAAGGAAAAAATCATTTTATTACGACTTTTTCTGGTTATTTTAGGTGTAAAATTCAATTCTATTTTAACGAAACTCGATTGTAATCAACTATTCATCCATTCTGTCTAGTTTTAAATAGCACATTTTACCGTCGCTATAAACTTTTAAATATATTTAGGAAAATTTTCGCTGCTTTCTTGATTGAATAATAGTTGAAAACTTTCAAATATCTAAAGAAATGCTATACAGTCAAACCTTCTATAGCGCTGTTAGTGCGTTCCGCGTTAAATGGAAACCGTGTAATAAGAAATTGCGATTTAACCGTACAAACCAAGCTAATTCGTAGCGCRTTGTATGGAAACCGGCTACCGCGTTGTATTGAAACGGCGCTATAAGAAACACAGATTTTAGTACTAATCAGATCATTCGTACCGCGTTATATGGAGACCAAAAAATACAAAAGACAAGATAAATTATAAATTATTTTTATTATATTGGAGAGATCATATAAATAAAATGAATAAAAAAATGAAACAAAAACTAAACTAAAAAACTGTTTTTTCACAAAAACTAAACTAAAGAACTAAACTAAAAAACTGTTTTTCAACAAAAACAAGACAAACTTTTGTAAAATTATGTAATCTTTTAGCACTCATCCTCGCTGTCAGATATGAGTCGCCTACCTCGTCTTCTTTTATTGGGTAAAATGTCTTCCTTACTTGGTTCTTCTTCGCATTAGTTTATATTTGCAACTTCTTTTTCTAACTTCACTAACACCTCTCTATAAGGAGCTAAGCAATTTTAATGTAACTATTTTCTAATCTGTCAAAAATGGATTAGAAAAATTGGCTTGTATAGTACATTTTTAAAGTTTAAATTATTTTTGTGTTAATAGACTGTATTAATGACGTGCAGTTAGGAGGAAGGAAGACAATTTTCACATTTGGATGATACAGTTCTATGTTGTGGCAACCAGCGTTAACAAGAATCAATAAAATTTTGATATACAAATTTTTTTCTATCATATAGATTTCCACTGTCGGGATAAAACAATTATAAAACCAATCCYTAAATAAATCTTGAGTCATCTAAGCTTTCTTATTAGATCGTCAGAGTACAGGCAATTGTGTTTTATTAATGTTTTTCATTACACAGGCAGTTGAAGAACGATTTACTAGCAATGGTTTTATCATCAGGCTCCCTGATAGATTGCTGCACACATGAAAGGTGATACGTTCTTTTAAAGTTTTAAACACCTGAGCACACCATTGATTTTTCGAACTGAAGGTCCTAGATGGTAGTTTTTTACAATAAAGTACCGTTTTATCGTCGTTAAAAATCTGATCAGGTGACTAAGGAACTTATAGTATGTTCTTGAACGGAAACCGCGCTGTAAGAGTACCGCGTAAGAGGAGGGCTGCCGCAATTTCAGCACCGCGTTATTTGAAAATCGCGATCTGCGAGTGCCGTGTTATAGGAGGTTTAACTGTATACGCTTTAAAGCTTGAAAGAAAATGTTTAATAGCTTCTGGTAAATAGCACTTTTATAGAAATTTTATACTTTGTAACTGCGGTTTAATCCAGAAAGTAGCGAAAATTTCTTTTTGAATATAATAAAAATTTTTTAGCAAAGGTAAAAGTGTGATATTAGTAGTAACCAAAACAAGTTGTAATACAATGATTTTTATTTTTTTCTCGACTGAATTTTTTGAAAAGTAAATGGTATTTGCTAAATTTTATTAGACATTACACTGTTTATTTGTTATTATACGCTCTAAAACTTAAAAGAAAATGTTTTATACCATTTGTTACATAGCACTGTTTTAGAAATTTTACAGTATTTAACTACGAGTTAATCTAAAAAGAAGCAAAAATTTCTGTTAAATATATTAAAAAATTTTTAGGGAATGTAAAAATGCGCTATTAGAAACTAAAAAGAATATATATAAGTTTGACTACAATCGAATTTTGTCGAAATGAATTATATTCTACACGTAAAGTAACCAAAAAAAATTGTTATAAAATAATTTATTTCTTTTTTTGGACTGTATTTGGTAAAATATAAAGGATATTTGCTGGATTTTATCGGACTAAACCCTTTTTTTTGTTAGTATACGCTTTAAAACTGGAAAGAAAACGTTTTTAAGCTTTTTTTATATAGCACTTCTTTAGATATCTGATAGTATTCAACAATAATTTAATTTAGATAGCAGTGAAAATTTTACTAAAATATATTGAAAAATTTTAGGCGACTGTAAAATTTGCTATTAGAAATTAAATGTAAATTCAGCTGTGTGTACACTTTCTGCATAGATTTTTTTTGCATTTATTGAAAATATTTGCAGTTTCATTTTAATTGCACTATCCTATTTGACATCATTTGCGTACAGTAACCGTGGCACTTGTAGTTGGCATGTAAGCTTTGTCGAGTTTTTGCCTTGAAGTCTGATATTCTGAAGCAAGTTCTTCTGCTAATCGGAACAGAAAGAGTTTACGTGAGATATTTTCTTTTGTTGTGTTTTTGTAAAATATCCAGCTATTTATTCCAGCTGAATCTAATATATTGAAAAAAAACTTGAAGAGGGAACTTTCTAGAACCAGATTTTACCGTATATTTTTTTACCATTTGATCTGTTACATCGACGCCAAATTAAGTATTATTATAAAACGATACAGTTTCGGGTAATTTCTTGGCAGCTTTTTTACTTCTGATCTGTTTATGTTTTTTACTTAGTATAAGTACTTTTTTATTCAGCTTGCTCTTATAAACAGTAAGAGTGCATCAATTGGATAGGTTCAACATTGAGAAACGTGCAATGCTGTCTTTTTTTAGTTTGCAAGTTTTCGGCAGTTCCCTCTTGTTGGCGCGTATTGTTCCAAGCAATGAAGTATTTTTAGATCCTAATTTTACCGCGAAAGAAACAATTGTAAAAAAACTATCTGTTGTTACAGTTCTACCCTTCATAGTATACGGTTCAAGAAGTTTTATTACGACAAATTCGCTTAGGGGGTTGATGCATTTCGAGTCTCCTCTTTTYCTAAATACGAAAACCCATTTACCACATATTTCGTCTCTACATCAGACGCCAACCAAAATTTTATGCCAAATTTATGGGGTTTGTTTGGCATATATGGAGTAAATCTGCATCTGGACTTCGATGGAAAAAATTTCTCATCCACGGTAATATAAGCTCCCGGTTTGAAGCTATTTTGACTATTTTCAAGAAATTTATTCCAAACTGCTGAGAAAAAAGCGAATTTGTCTGTTTGCAAAAGTTGACTCCTCTGATTTCTTTTGTCGAAACAAATGTATAACAGAATCTCAGTAAAATTACGTTTACTCACAGTGCTGGACAAAACTGATGGTCCCCACTTGTTGATCCACAAATATTGAAGCCTCAAAGTATTTCCTTCGTACACCCCACGTGCGTACAATATTACAAGAAATGCTTTCAATTTTTCTTGCGTAATTTTCCAATTTTTCCCCAAAATTCGAGAGACTTCTAACTCTGTACAAATTCGTATATGTTCCAACATATGGTTTTCAATCAGTAATATGAACGCACTACTTAAATCCTTGTTCAATAATGTTTCTTTTAGCATGGGCTGTTAGCCCATGTACATCTTTGAAAGCACTATGAACTGGTAGTCTACCAGCAAAACATTTTTTTAATTCTCGTCAAAATAGTTCCATCTGAAGCAATTTCAGTTTGCTGATTTAGTAAGTTACTACGTCTTCAGAACTAGAAAGGAATCGCATGCATCATCTTGTACGTTTGTTTGAATTATTTTCGCAATTGCTGTCACTTAACTGATCTGCACCGCTCTTATGATTCACCCAAAATCATACATTTCTTTGTGGAAACATGCACCAGTCATTTTGACTAGTACTGGTATAAATGTCAAAAAAAAAAAAAATTTTTTACTAGCATATATATAAAAAAAAAAAATCATAAAATGTATTGTCTACTTAAAGCTACAAAAGTCATAATATTAATTTGGAAATAAAATTTTATATGTAGTAGGAATTTTGAATTAAAATTGTACGACCAGTCAAATTGAATGCTCTGGTAAATCCACTGTTTATTACAAATAATTTAGAAAGTAGCGAAAATTTCTCTTTAGATTTATTAAATAATTGTAAGCGACGGTAAAAATGTGCTTTTAAAAATTGAACAGAAGGGATGTTAGGTTTACTACAATAGAGTTTCGTCGAAAAAGAATTGAATTCTACACGTAAAGTAACAAAAAAAAGTTGTGACAAAATGATTTTTTCTGTTTTTTTTGACTGCAGTAGTCCAAATATAAATAATGTTTACTAAATATTTTATAGATTTTTTACAGTTTTTAACAAAGATTTAATTCAGAAAGAAGCGAGAATTTCTTTTTAAATATATTTAAAAATTTTTAGCGACGGTAAATATGTGCTACTAAACACAAAGCAGAATGGACTTTATTTGTTGAAATAGAAATGATATTTTCTAGATTTTATTGCACTTAATACTTTTTATTTGTAAGTATACGCTTAAAAACGTGAAAGAAAACGATTTATAGCTTTTGTTATTTAGCTCTTTCTTAGAAATTTTATAGTTTTTAACTACGATTTAATCCAGAAAGTAGGGAAAATTTTTTTTTAATATATTAAAATATTTTTAGGGACAGGTAAAGTCTGCTACCAGAAACAAAACAGAATAAATTTGAGGTTTACTAGAATCGAGTTTCGTGGAAAAAGAATTAAATTCTTCACGTTAATTAATTAAAAAAATTTGTAACGAAATAATTTTCCCCCTTTTCTTGGACTGCAGTTGTTGAAATATAAATGTTATTTACTAGATTTTATGGGACTTAACACTTTTTATTTGTTAGGTTTCGCTTTAAAACTTGAAAGAATACGTTTTATAGCTTTTGTTATATGGTACTTCATTAGATATCTGACACATATTTACTATTATTTAATGTAGAAAGCAGCGAAAATTTTCCTAAATATATTGAACAATTTTTAGAGACAGTAAAAGTGTGCTATTAGAAACAGGACAGAATGGATGTCAGGTTGACTACATTCGAGTTTGGTCGAAAGAGAATTGAATTCTACATGTAAAGTAACCAAAAAAAGTTTGAATAAAATAATTTTTTTTCTTTACTTAGACTGCAGTTGCTAAAATGTAACTGATATTTCCTAGATTTTATTAGACATTACACTTTTTTTTTGCTAGTATACGCTTTAAAACTTAAAAGAAAACATTCTATAGCTTTTGTCATATAGCATTTTTTTAGATATCTGATAGTTTTTAACTATTATGTAATCTAGAAAGCAGCGAAAATTTTTTTCCAATATATTGAACAATTTTTAGAGACAGTAAAAGTGTGCTATTAGAAACATGACAGAATGGATGTGAGGTTGACTACATTCTCGTTTCGTCGAAAGAGAATTGAATTATACATGTAAAGTAACCAAAAAAAGTTCGAATAAAATAATTTTTTTTCTTTACTTAGACTGCAGATGCTAAAATATAAATGTTATTTCCAAGATTTTATTAGACTTAACATTTTTTTATTTGTTAGTATACGCCTAAAAACTTGAAAGAAAACGTTTTATAGCTTATGTAATATAGTACTTCTTTAGATATGTGATAGATTTTAACTATTATTTAAGCTAGAAAGCTGCGAAAATTTTTTCTAAATATATTGAAAAATTTTTAGCGACGGTAAAATGGGCTATTAGAAACATGAACAAATGGATGTCAGGTTTACTACATTTGAGTTTGGTCGAAAGACTGCTGAATTCTATACGTAATGTAACCAAAAAAAGTCGTACACAAATGATTTTTTACTTTTTTTTTGACTGCAGTAGTCCCAATATAAATGATATTTGCCAAATTCCTCTAGACTTAACACTTTTTATTTTCAAGTATACGCTTAAAAGCTGGACAGAAGACGTTTCATAGCTTCTATTAAATAGCACAATTTAAAATTTTTTATATTTTTAAACTACGGTTCAATTCAGAATGTAGCAAAAATTTCTTTGTAAATATATTAAAAATTTTTGAACTAATGTAAAATTGTGCTATAAGAAACTAAACAGAATAGATGTTCGGTTGACTACAATAAAATTTTGTCGAAAGAGAATTGAAATCTACAAGTAAAGTAACTGAAATAAGTCGTAATAATATAACTTTTTTGCTTTTTTTTTGACTGCTGTAGTCCAAATAAAAATGATGTTTGCCAAATTTTTTCGTACTTAACACTTTTTACTTGTAAGTATACGCCTAAAAACTTAGAAGAAAAAGTTTTATAGCTTTTGGTATATACAATTTCTTTAAAATCTGATAGTTTTCAGCTATAGATCAATACAAAAAGGACTGAAAATTTTGTTTTAAATATAATAAAAAATTTTAGGCAATGGTAAAAATGTTCTATTAAAAACTAAACAGAATGGATGTTAAGTTGACTACAATCGAATTTCGTCAGGAAATAATAGAATTCTACACGTAGAGTAACACAAATGATTCGTTATAAAATGATTTTTTCTCTTTTTTTGTACTGCAGTATTCCAAATATAAATGATGTTTGCCAAATTGTTTCGGACCTGAAACTTTTTATTTGTAAGTATACGCTTTAAAGCTTTAAAGAGAACGTTTCATAGCTTCTAATAAATAGAACTTTTATAGATTTTTTACAGTTTTTAACAAAGATTTAATTCAGAAAGAAGCGAGAATTTCTTTTTAAATATATTAAAAATATTTTAGCCCAGGTAAAAATGTGCTATAAGAAACTAAACAGAATAGATGTTCGGTTGACTACAATCAAGTTTTGTCGAAAAATAATTTATTTCTACACATAGATTACCCAATAAAAGTTGGAATAGAATGATTTTTTTTCTTTGTTTAAACAGCAGTTGTTAAAATGTAAAAGGTATTTGCTTTTTTTATTTGATATAAAACTTTTTATTTGCTAGTATACGCTTTAAAACTTGAAAGAAAACGTTTTATAGCTTTTGTTATAAAGTACTTTTTAAGATATCTGATAGATTTCCACTATTATTAAATCTAGGAAGCAACAAATACTTTTCACAAAAATATTCAATAAATTTTAGCGACGGTAAAATGTGCTATTAGAAACAAGATAGAATGAATGTCAGATTGACTACTATCGAATTTCGTCAAAAGAGAATTAAATTCTACACTTAAAGTAATCAAAAAAAGTCGTAAATAAATGATTTTTTCTCTTTCTTTTAATGCAGTATTCCAAATATAAATAACGTTTGCCAAATTATTTTGGACCTAAAACTTTTTATTTGTAAGTATATGCTTTAAAGATTGATAGAAAATGTTTCATATCTTCTGTTAAATAGCAAATTTATTAAAATTTTATAGTTTTAAACTACGACTTATTTCACAAAGTAGCTAAAATTTCTTTCTAATATATAAAAAAATTTTTAGCTAAGGTAAAAATGTGCTATTAGAAACTAAACATAATAGATGATAGGTTTACTACAATCAAATTTTGTCGAAAAACAATTGAATTCTACACGCGAAGTAACCAAAAAAAGTTGTTATAAAATGATTTTTTCTCTGTTCTTGGACGGCAGTTGTTGAAATGTAGATTATATTTACGGGTATATTTGGACATAACACTTATTATTTGTTAGTATACGCTTTAAAATTTGATAGAAAACGTTTTATAGGTTTTGTTATATTGCACGTTTTTATAAATTTTACAGTTTTTACCTACGATTTAATCTAGAAAATATCGAAAATTTCTTTCTTCATATATTAAAAATTTTTTAGCAAAGGTAAGAACGTGCTAATAGAAACTGAACGGAATAGATGTTTGGTTGACAACAATCGAATTTTGTCGAAAAACAATTTAATTCTACATGCAAAGTAACCAAAAAAAATTGGTGTAAAATTATTTTTTCCCTTTTTCTGGACTGCAGCATTTGAAATATAAATGATATTTGCTAGATTTTATTGGACTTATCATTTTTTTATTTGTTAGTCTACGCTTCAAAACTTAAAAGAAAACGTTTTATAGCCGTTAGTATAAAGCACTTATTTAGATATTTGATAGTTTTTAACTATTATTTAATCAAGAAAGCAGCGAAAATTTTTCTTGAATATATTAAAAAGTTTTTAGCACGGAAAAATGTGTTATTAAAAAAAAGACAGACTTGATGTGAGGTTGACTCCATTCTCGTTTCGTCGAAAGAGAATTGAAATCTACAAGTAAAGTAGCTAAAATAAGTCGTAATAATATAAATTTTTGGCTTTTTTTTTGACTGCTGTAGTCCAAATAAAAATGATGTTTACCAAATTATTCCGTACTTAACTCTTTTTATTTGTAAGTATACGCCTAAAAACTTAAAAGAAAACGATTTATAGAATTTGTTGTATAGCACATTTTTTAGATATCTAATAGTCTTTACCAATTATTTATGTTGGAAAGCAGCGAAAATTTGTCGTAAATTTTTTGAAAAACTTTCAGCGACGTTAAAATGTGTTATTAGAAACAAGACAGAATTGACGTCTGGTGGTCTACAATCGAGTTTCGTCGAAAGAGAATTGATTTCTACACGTAAAGAAACCAAAAAAGGTAGTAATTATATAATTTTTTTTCTTTTTTTTGACTGCAGTAGTCAAAATATAAATGTTGTTTGTAATACTTTTGCGGACTTAACACTTTTTATTTGCAAGTATAAGCTTTAAAGCTGGACAGAAAACGTTTCATAGCTTCTGTTAAAAAGCACTATTTAAAATTTTTTATATTTTTAAACTACGGTTTAATTTAGAAGGTAGCAAAAATTTATTTTTAAATATATCAAAAATTTTTTAGCGAATTTACAAATGTGCTATAAGAAACTAAACAGAATAGATGTTCGGTTGACTACGATTAAATTTTGTCGAAAGAGAATTGAATTCTTCACGTACAGTAACTAAAAAAAGTCGTAATAGTGTAACTTTTTTTCTTTTTTTCTGACTGCAGTAGTCCAAATATAAGTGATGTTTGCCAAAATTTTTCGTACTTAATTCTTTTTATTTTTAAGTATATGCTTAAAAACTCAAAAGGAAACGATTTAAGCTTTTTTTATATAGCACATCTTTAGATATTTTATAGTTTTTAACCATTATTTAATCTAGAAAGCAGCAATAGTTTTTCCTAAACATATTAAAAAATTTTTAGCGACAGTAAAATGTGCTATTAAAAAAAAGACAGAATGGATGTCATGTTGACTACAATCGAGTTACGTCGAAAGAGAATTGAATTTTACAAGTAAAGAAACAAAAAAAAGTAGTTATAAAATGATTTTTTATCTTTTCCTGGACTGCAGTTGTTGAAATATAAATGATATTTGCTAGATTATATTGGACATAACACTTTTTATTTGTTAGTATACGCTTTAAAACTTGAATGAAAACGTTTTAAAGCTTTTGTTACGCAGCACTTTTTTTAGAAATTCTATAGTTTTTAACAACGATTTAGTCCAGAAAGAAGCGAAAATTTCTTTTTATATATATTAAAACATTTTTAGCGACGGTAAAAATGTGCAACTAGAAATAAAATAGAATGGATGTCAGGTTTACTACAATCGAGTTTCGTTGAAAAAGAATGGTATTTTACACGTAAAGTACCAAAAAAAAAGTTGTAATAAAATGATTTTTTCTCTTTTCTTCGACTGCAGATGGTAAAAGAAAATGATATTTGCTAGATTTTATTGGACTTAAAACTTTCTATTTGTAAGTACGCGCTTTAAAGCTTGAAAGAAAACGTTTCATAGCTTCTGTTAAATAGAGCTTTTTTAGATTTTTTAGAGTTTTAAGCAACAATTTAATCAAGAAAGTAGCTAAATTTTTTTTCTACATACATTAAAACATTTTTAGCGACGGTAAAAATGTGCTACTTGAAACTAAACAGAATGGATGTCAGGTTTACCGCAATCGAGTTTCGTTGGAAAAGAATTGCTTTCTAAACGTAAAGTAACCAAAAAAAGTTGTTATAAAATGATTATTTCAATTTTTTTAAACTGCAGTTGTTAAGATATAAATATTATTTGCTAAATTTAATTGAAACCAACTCTTTTTATTTGTTAGTATACGCTTTAGAACTTGAAAAAAACGTTATATAGCTTTTGTTGTATAGCATTTCTTTAGATATCAAATAGTTTGCAACAATTATTTATTTAAGAAAGCAGCAAAAATTTTTATGAAATATATTGAAAAATTTTTAGTGACGGTAAAAATGTGCTATTAGAAACAAGTCAGGGTGACTACAATCGAGTTTCGTCGAAATAGAATTGAATTCTACACGTAAAGTAACCAAAAAAATCGTAATAAAATGATTTTTTCTCTTTTTTTGACTGCAGTAGTGCAAATATAAATAATGTTTTACCAATTTTTTCGTACTTAACACTTTTTATATGTAAGTATACGCCTAAAAACTTAAATGAAAACGATTTAGGTTTTTGTTRTATAGCACTTTTTTAGTAATTTGATAGTTTTCAACTATTATTAAATCCAGAAAGCAGCAAAAATTTCTTTTAAATATATTCAATAATTTTAAGCGACGGTAAAAATTTTCTATTAAAAACTAAAATGAATTTATGTTAGGTTGACTACAATCGAATTTCGTCGGGAAAGAATGAAATTCTACACGTAAAGTAACCAGAAAAAGTCGTAATAAAATGATTTTTTCTCTTTTCTTTGACTGCAGTTGTTAAAAAGTAAATGATATTTGCTAGATTATAATAAACATACCACTTTTTATTTTTCAGTATACGCTTTAAAACTTAAAAGAAAACGTTTTATAGCTTTTGTTATAGAGCACTTTTTTATAAATTTATTAGTTTTTAACTAATGATTAATCCAGAAAGCAGCAAAGATTTCTCTTAAATATATTAAAGAATTTTTAGCGACGGCAAAAATTTACTATCACAAAAAAAACAGAATGCATATCAGGTTGAATACAATGAAGTTTTGTCGAAAAATATTCAAATTCTTAACGTAAAGTAACTTAAAAAAGTTATAATATAATATATATGAGTTTCAAAGAAAAATTAAAGACATTTAATAAATTTGATTAACAATTTATTATGACCTTGTTGAACGTTTTGTCCCTTACTGGTGACTTCCACAGCAACTACAAATTTTTTTTTTTTATTATTAATTATGACTTGTTAAAAAGATATATAAACATTACAATAAATAAACTTTAATTTTTTACCTGGATCACTTAGTTCACGCGTCAATACATATTATTTTATTTTCAGAGTCATACATTACAATAAATTATAGTATAATTAAGGATAGAATRGACCAAACACTTAAGACCTTCAATAGTGTCAATAATAGGATCCAATTAGCAATGGAGGTAGAAATAGTGGAACATTACCCTTCTTAGATATGAGTATTATAAGAAATGAAGACGGTTCCATTGTAACGAACTGGTATGTGAAACCCACAAGCTCTAATAGATGTATAAATTACAATTCGAATCATCCAATGAGCTAAAAAATTGAGGTCATTAAAGGATTACTATTTACAGCAATGACGTTAAGTAGTAAGAAATTTCATATAGAAAATAAAAAAGAATAGAACTAATCCTAAATAATACCCATTACCCAACGAGTCTCATACACATGGTGTTTAGTAAGTTTAAATTAGAGAGAGATCAGAAGAAAGTAAAAGAACTGAATAACAAAAGAATTATTAAGTTTCCGTTTGTCAAACCTTTATCGAATAAAATAAAAAAATGTTTYAGTAATACTAATGTAAAACTATTTTTTTATAACTTAGTTAAAATAAATTCAATATTCACAAAACTAAAAGACAAGGTTGGTAAACTAGAACAGTCGAACCTAGTTTGCAAAATACCTTGTGTATGTGACAAATGCTACATTGGACAAACTAAACAAAAATTAAAGAAAAGACTAAAACAACATAAAAATGACTGCAAATCGACAAATGCCCAAAAAATAAATATTACTGCGTTAGCCGAACATCATTTTATAACAGGACACAAATTCAAATTCGATGAGACAGACATTTTAGATAGAGAAGACAATTGGTACAAAAGAAACAAAAGTGAAATGTACCATATAACAAACAACAATACAGTTAACTACAGAACAGATACGAATAATTTAAACAACATATATTACGAAATATTAAAATTTAATTATCATAACAAGASACATAGAGGACATCATAATACGGAAGATACCTAGATTATTAAACACTAATCTAGATAGAATTCAGTATATGATTACGTGTAACGAGATAAGGTTGTTTAGGATTAATTATACTATAATTTATTGTAATGTATGACTCTGAAAATAAAATAATATGTATTGACGCATGAACTATGTGATTGAGGTAAAAAATTAAAGATTATTTATTGTGATGTTTATATATCTTTTTAACATGTCACAATTAATAAAAAAAAAAAAAAAATTTGTAGTTGCTGAGAAAGTCCCCAGTAAGGGACAAAACGTTCAACAAGGTCATAATAAATTGTTCATCAAATTTATTAAATGTCTTTAATTTCCCTTTGAAACTCATATATATTAATATACTGTTGGGACAAGAATATTGATAATTACAAGTTATAATATAATGATTTTTTCTTTTTTTTTGGACTACAGTATTTGAAATATAAATGTTATTTGCTAGATTTAATAGGACCTAACACTTTTTATTTGTTAGTATACGTTTTGAAACTTTAAAGAAAACGTTTTATAGAACTTGTTGTTTAACACATTTCTTAGATATCTCATAGTTTTAAACATTTATTAATTCTAGAAAGCAGCAAAAATTTCTTTTTAAAATATTAAAAAATTTTAACGACGGTAAAAATGTGCTATTAGAAACAAGACAGAATAGATGTCAGGTTGAATTCAATCGAGTTTTGTCGAAAGAGAATTGAATTTTACACGTAAAGTACCAAAAAAAAGTCGTAACAAAAAGATTTTTTCTCTTTCCTTAGACTGCAGTTGTTGAAATGTAAATGATATTTGCTAGATTCTATTCGACATAACATTCTTTATTTGTTAGTATTCGCTTTAAAACTTGAAAGAAAAACTTTTATAGCTTCTGGTAAAAAGCACTTTTTTAGATTTTTTATATTTTATAACTATGATTTAATTCACAAAGTAGCGAAAATTTCTCTTAAATATATTAAAAAATTTTTAGCGACGGCAAAAATGTACTATTAGAAAAAAAACAGAATGGATGTCAGGTTGAATACAATCAAGTTTTCCCGAAAAATATTTAAATTTTTAACGTAAAGTAACTTAAAAAAGTTATAATAAAATAGATTTTTCCCATTTTTTGGACTGCAGTTGTTGAAATATAAATGTTATTCGCTAGATTTTAATGGACATAACACTTTTTATTTGTTAGTATACGCTTTAAATCTTGAAAGAAAACGTTTTATAGCTTTTGTTATATTGCACTTCTTTAGATTTTTGTTAGTTTTCAATTATTATTTAATCTAGAAAGCAGCGAAAATTTTTCTTAAATACAGTTAAACCTCTTATACCATTGCACTCGCAGATCGCGATTTCCAAATAACGCGGTGCTGAAATTGCGACAGCCCTCCTCTAACGCGGTACTTTTACAGCGCGGTTTTCGTTCAAAAAAATCCCATAAGATCCTTAGTCACCTGATCAGATTTTTAACGACGATGAAACGGCACTATATTGGAAAAAACTACCATCTAGGACCTTTAGTTCGAAAAATCAAAGGTGTGCTTAGGGGTTTAAACCTTCAGAAGAACGTATCACCCTTCATGTGTGCAGCAATCTATTAGGGAGCCTGATGATAAAACCATTGCTAGTAAATCGTTCTTCAACTGCCTGTGTAATAAAAAACATTAATAAGGCACAATTGCCTGTACTCTGACGATCTAATAAGAAAGCTTAGATGACTCAAGATTTATTTAGGGTTTGGTTTCATAATTGTTTTATCCCGGCAGTGGAAATCTATATGATAGAAAAAAATTTGTATATCAAAGTTTTATTGATTCTTGATAACGCTGGTTGCCACAACATAGAACTGTATCATCCAAATGTGAAATTTGTCTTCCTTTCTCCTAACTGCACGTTATTAATACAGTCTATTGACATAAGAATCATTCAAACTTTAAAAATTTACTATACAAGCCAATTTTTCTAATCCATTTTTGACAGATTGGAAAATAGTTATATTAAAATGGCTTAGCTCCTTATAGAAAGGTTTTAGTGAAGTTAGAAAAAGAAGTTACAAATGAAAACTAATGCGAAGAAGAACCAAGTAAGGAAGACACTTTACCCAATAAAAGAAGACGAGTTAGGCGACTCATATCTGACAGCGAGGATAATCGCTGAAAGATTACATAATTTTACAAAAGTTTGTCTTGTTTTTGTTGAAAAACAGTTTTTTAGTTTAGTTCTTTAGTTTAGTTTTTGTGAAAAAACAGTTTTTTAGTTTAGTTTTTGTTTTTTTTTTTTATTCATTTTTCTTTTATGATCTCTTCAATATAATAAAAATAATTTATAATTTACCTTGTCTTTTGTATTTTTTGGTCTTCATATAACGCGGTACGAATGATGTGATTAGTACTAAAATCTGTGTTTTTTATAGCGCCGTTTCCATACAACGCGGTAGCCGATTTCCATACAACGCGCTACGAATTAGCTTGGTTTGTACGGTTAAATCGCAATTTCTTATACCACGGTTTCCATACACCAGCGCTATATGAGGTTAGACTGTACTTACAATTAAAAAGCTCAAAGTCCGAAAGAATTTAACAAAAATCATTTATTTTTCAATAGTTGCAGTCAAAAAAAAGAGAAAAAAACATTTTATTAGAAGTGTTTTTTGTTTCTTCACGTATAGAATTGAATTATTTTTCCACAAAATTCGATTGTAGTCAACTAAACATCAATTCCTTTTAGTTTCTAATATCAGATTATTACCTCCGCTAAAAAATTTTAAATATATTTAAAAAGAATTTTTCGCTACTTTTTAGATAAAATCGTAGTTAAAATTATAAAAAATCTAAAAAAGCGCTATTTAACAGAAGCTATGAAACGTTTTCTTTCAAGCTTCAAAGCGTCTACTTACAAATAAAAAGTGTTAAGTCCGAAAAAATTATGCAAACATGATAGTATTTGGACTACAGCAGTCAAAAAAAAAAATATTTTATAACGACTTTTTTTGGAGACTTAACGTTTAGAATTCTATTCTTTTTCGACGAAACTCAATTGTAGTCAATCTGACATCCATTCTATCTTGTTTCTATTAGCACATTTTACCGTCGCTAAAAATTTTTTAATATATTTCAGAAAAATTTTTGCTGCTTTCTAGATTAAATAATATTTAAGGACTATCTAAAGTCTTAAGAAATGCTTTATAACAAACGCTATAAAACGTTTTCTTTCAAGATTAAAAGCTTGTACTAACAAATAAAAAGTGTTATGTCGAATAAAATCTAGCAAATAACATTTTCTTTTAACAACTGCAGTCGAATAAAAAAGAAAAAATGATTTGATTACCACTTTTTTTGGTTTCTTCACGTATAGAATTGAATTATTGTTCAACAAAATTCGATTGTTGTCAACCAAACATCTGTTCTTTTTAATTTCTAAAATCACATTTTTACCTTACGTTAAAAAATTGTTAATATATTTGAAAAGAGTTTTACGCTACTTTCTGGATAAAATCGTAGTTAAAAATTATAAATAACCTTAAAAAGTGCTATTTAACAGAAGCTATGAGACGTTTTCTTTCAAACTTTAGAGCGTGTACTCACAAATGATAAGTAGTAAGTCCAAAAAAAATTTGGCTAACATCGTTTATACTTGGAATACTGCTGCCAAAAAAAAGGGAAAAAATCATTTCATTACGACTTTTTTTTGTTACTTTACATGAAGAACTCAATTCTTTTTCAACGAAACTCGATTGTAGTAAACCTGACATCCAATCTGTTTTGTTTCTAGTATCACATTTTTACCGTCGCTAAAAATGTTTTATTATATTTAGAAAGAAATTTTCGCTACGTTCCGGATTTAATCGTAGTTAAAAACTATAAAATTTCTTAAAAAGTGCTATATAACAAAAGGTATAAATCGTTTTCTTTCATGTTTTCAAGCGTGTACTAACAAATAAAAAGTGTTCAGTCCAATAAAATCTAGCGCTTACCATTTATATTTCAACAAATGCAGTCCAAAAAAAGGAAAAAAATAATTTTACTATAACTTTTTTGGGATACTTTACGAGAAGAATTTAAGTATTTTTCGACGAAACTTGATTGTATTCAACCTGAAATCCATTCCGTTTAGTTTCTAATAGCACATTTTTACTGTCGTCGAAAAGTTTTTAATATATTTAAAAGGAATTCTCGCTACTTTGTGAATTAAATCGCAGTTACAAAGTATATAATTTCTATAAAAGCGCTATTTACCAGAAGCTATTAAACGTTTTCTTTCAAGCTTTAAAGCGTATACTTACAATTAAAAAGTTTAAAGTCCGAAAAAATATGGCAAAAACAATTTATATTTTGACTACTACAGTCAAAAAAAAAGGAAAATATAATTTTATTAAAATATAATTTAATTTAATTACTTTACGTGTAAAATTCAATTATTAATCTACGAAACTCGATTGTAGTAAACATGACATCTATTCTGTTTTGTTTCTAGTAACACATGTTTACCGTCGGTAAAAGTTATTTAATATATTTCGATAAAAAATTTTTGCAACTTTTGGGATTAAATCGTAGTAAAAATCTATAAAATTTATAAAAAAGTTCTATATAACAAAAGGTATAAAACGTTTTCTTTCAAGTTTTTAAGCCTATACTAATAAATAAAAAGTGCTAAATCTGAAAAAATTTTGCAAACATCATTTATACTTAGAATACTGCAGTCAAAAAAAAAGGGAAAGAATCATTTTATTTAAAGTTTTTTTAATTACTTTACGTTAAGTATTTAATTCTTTTTTAACGATACTTGATTGTAAAAAACCTCAAATATATTCTGTTTAGTTTCTGGTAGCAAACTTTTTTCTTTGCAAAAAATTTATTTATATATTTAAAAGAGATTTTCGCTACTTTGTGAATTAAATCGTAGATAAAAACTATAAAATTTCTAAAAAAGTGCTATTTAATAGAAGCTATGAAACGTTTTCATTCAAGCTTTAAAGCATATACTTACAAATAAAAAGTTTAAGGTCCGAAAAATTTTACCAAAAATCATTTATATTTAGATCAGTGCAGTCAAGAGAAAGAGAAATAATCATTTTATTACGACTTTTTTTGGTTACTTTACGTGTAGAATTAAATTCTCTTTTGACAAATTCGATTGTAGTAAACCTGTCATGCATTCTGTCATGTTTCTAATAGCACAATTTACCTTCGCTATAAATTTTTAATAAATAAAAAAAGAAATTTTTGCTTCTTGCTGGATTAAATCGTAGTTAAAAATTATAAAAAATTAAAAAAAGGACTATTTATTAGAAGCTATGAAACGTTTCCTTTCACGCTTTGACGCGTATACTTACAAATAAAAAGTGTTAGGTCTGAAAAAATTGGAAAACATCACTTATATTTTAACTATTGCATTCAAAAAATGAAAAAAAATCATTTTATTACGACTTGTTTTAGTTACAAAACATGTAGAATTCAATTCTTTTTCGACGAAAATCGATTGTAGTCAATCTGAAATCTATACTTTCTTGTTTCTAATAGCAAATTTTACCGTCGCTAAAATAATTTCAATATAATAAGGAAAATTTTCGCTGCTTTCTAGATTAAATAATAGTGAAAAACTATTAGATGTCTAAAGAAATGCCATATTAGAAAAGCAATGAAACGTTTTCTTTCACGTTTTAAAGCGTACACTAAAAAATAAAAAGTGTTAGGTCAAATAGAATCTAGCAAATAACATTTATATTTCATCAACTGCTGTCCAAATAAAAGGGAAACAATTATTTTATTACAAATTTTTTTTGTTACTTTACCTGAAGAATTAAATTCTCTTTCAATGAAACTCGATTGTAGTTAACCTGACATCCAATCAGTTTTGTTTCTAGTACCACATTTTTACCGTCGCTAAAAATGTTTTATTTTATTTAGAAAGAAATTTTCGCTTCTTTCGGGATTAAATCATAGGTACAAACTATAAGATTTCTAAAAAAGTACTAAATAACAAAAGTTATAAAACGTTTTCTTTCAAGTTTTAAAGCGTGTACTAACAAATAAAAAATGTTCAGTCCAATAAAATCTAGCAAATATCATTTTCTTTTAACAACTGCAGTCGAAGGACAGAGAAAAAATCATTTTATTACAATTTTTTTTGGTTACATCACGTATAGAATTCAATTATTTTTAGTCAAAATTCCATTGTAGTCAACCAAACATCTATTCTGTTTAGTTTCTAATAGCACATCTAAACCTTTGCTAAAAAATGTTTAATACATTTAAAAAAAAAATTTTCTTTCTTTCTGGATTAAATCGTAGTTAAAAAATATAAAAAATTTAAAAAAGGACTATATATTAGAAGCTATGAAACGTTTTCTTTCAAACTTTAAAGCGTCTACTTACAAATAAAAAGTGTTAAGTTCAAAAAAACTTTGCACACATCATTTATATTTGGAATACTGCAGTCAAAAAAAAGAGTAAAAATCATTTTTTCACCACTTTTTTTGGTTACTTTACGTGTAGAATTCAGTTCTCTTTCGACGAAACTCGATTGTAGTCAACCTGAAAATTATTCTTTCTTTTTTCTAATAGCACATTTTTACCGTCTCTAAAAATTTTTCTATATATATAAGAAAAATTGCCGCTGCTTTCTACATTAAATAATTGTTGAAAACTATCAGATATTTGGAGAAGTGCTGTATACCAAATGATATAACACATATTCTTTCAAGTTTTAAAGCGTGTACTAACAAATAAAAAGTATTTAGTCTAACAAAATCTTGCTAACAGCAGTTACATTTTACCAGCTGCAGTCAAAAAAAAGGGAAATAATCATTTTATTACGACTTTTTTTGGTTACTTCACGTTTAGAATTCAATTCCATTTTGACCAAACTCGATTGTAATCAATCTGACATCCATTCTGTCTTGTTTTTAATAGCACATTTCTACCTTATGCTATAAAATTTTTAATATATTTAAAAAGAATTTTACGCTACTTTCTGGATAAAATCGTAGTTAAAAATTATAAGAAACCTTAAGAAGTGCTATTTAACAGAAGCTATGAAACGTTTTCTTTTAAATTTTAAATCGTCTACTTACAAATAAAAAGTGTTAAGTTTGAAAAAACGTTGCAAACATCATTTATACTTGGAATACTGCAGTCAAAAAAATTGGAACAAATTATTTTAGTACAATTTTGTTTTATTACTTTACGTGTAAAATTCAATTCTTTATCTACGAAACTCGATTGTAGTAAACGTGACATCTATTCTGTTTAGTTTCTGGTAGCAAACTCTTTTCTTAGCAAAAAATTTTTTTATATATTTAGAAAGAAATTCTCGCTACTATCGGGAATAAATCGTAGTAAAAAACTTTAAAATTTTTAAAAAAGTGCTACATAACAAAAGGTATAAAACGTTTTCTTTCAAATTTTAAAGCTTATACTAACAAATAAATGTGCTAAAACCGAAAAAATTTGGCCAACATCATTAATATTTGGACTACTGCAGTCAAAAAAAAAAATCATTTCATTACACCCCTTTTTGGTTACATCACGTATAGAATTGAATTATTGTTTGACAAAATTCGATTGTGGTCAACCAAACATCTATTCTTTTTAATCTTTAAAACCACATTTTTACCTTACGCTAAAAAATTTTTAATATATTTAAGAAGAATTTTACGCTACTTTCTGGATAAAATCGTAGTTAAAAATTATAAAAAACCTTAAAAAGTGCTATT
>NW_014569917.1:114631-115407 GCF_001313835.1 Polistes canadensis
GAAAAAATTTAGCAAACATTATTTGTACTTGGAATACTGCAGTCAAAAAAAAAGGGAAAGAATCATTTTATTTAAAGTTTTTTTGGGTACTTTACGTAAAGTATTCAATTTTTTTTCAACGATACTCGACTGTAAAAAACTTCACATATATTCTGTTTTGTTTTTGGTAACACATTTTTACCGTCGTTAAACGTTTTTTATTATATTTAAAAAGAAATTAACGATACTTTCTTGATTAAATCGTAGGTAAAAACTATAAAATTTCTAAAAATGTGCTATATAAAAAAAGGTATAAATCGTTTTCTTTTAAGTTTTTGAGCGTATAATAACAAATAAAAAGTTTAATGTCCAATAAGATCTAGCAATTATCATTTACTTTTTAACAACTGCAGTCGAAGAAAAGAAAAAAAATCATTTTAATACAACTTTTTTTGGTTACATCACGTATAGAATTCAATTACTTTTAGTCAAAATTCCATTGTAGTCAACCAAACATCTTGTTGCGTATTCCACGCAACGAGTGAGTAGGGCGAAGCACCTAGGGGTGTACGGCCCTGCCAAGGCGTGAGACGCGTGCGACAAAGCAATATCGTTGTTTTTAGTGGTAACCACGGTAGCGCTAAGATGCTTGCAAGGGCTCTTTCTTTATTCTAGCTCGCGTTCTCCCACTACATTTATTACGCCAATCATATGTATCGACAGCCGTGTTATGCTCGGACTTTTCGGTGATTGGTGCAGCATTGCATCGCTTTTTGGTATAAAAGCCAGCGCGTTTT
>NW_014569917.1:116211-117906 GCF_001313835.1 Polistes canadensis
ACTTTAAAGCGTCTACTTACAAATAAAAAGTGTTAAGTTCAAAAAAACTTTGCACACATCATTTATATTTGGAATACTGCAGTCAAAAAAAAGAGAAAAAATCATTTTTTTACCACTTTTTTTGGTTACTTTACGTGTAGAATTCAGTACTCTTTCGACGAAACTCGATTGTAGTCAACCTGAAAATTATTCTTTCTTTTTTCTAATAGCACATTTTTACCGTCTGTACAAATTTTTCTGTATATATAAGAAAAATTGTCGCTGCTTTCTACATTAAATAATTGTGGAAAACTATCAGATATCTGGAGAAGTGCTGTATAACAAATGATATAACACATATTCTTTCAAGTTTTAAAGCGTGTACTAACAAATAAAAAGTATTTAGTCTAACAAAATCTTGCTAACAGCATTTATATTTCAACAGCTGCAGTCAAAAAAAAGGGAAATAATCATTTTATTACGACTTTTTATGGTTACTTTACTCGAAGAATTAAATTCTCTTTCAACGAAACTCGATTGTAGTAAACCTGACATCCATTCAGTTTTGTTTCTAGTAGCAAATTTTTACCGTCGCTAAAAATGTTTTATTATATTTAAAAAAGAAATTTTCGCTACGATCTGGATTAAATTATAGTTAAGAACTATAAAATTTCTAAAAAAGTGCTTTATAACAAAAGGTATGAAACGTTTTCTTTCAAGGTTTAAAGCGTGTACTAACAAATAAAAAGTGTTCAGTTCAATAAAATCTAGCAAATAACATTTGGAATTCCACAACTGCTGTCCAAAAAAAGGAAAAATACCATTTTATTATAACATTTTCAGGTTACTTTACGTAAAGAATGTATGTATTTTTCGACAAAACCAGATTGTATTAAACCTGACATCCAATCTATTTAGTTTCTAATAGCACATTTTTACCGTCCCTAAAAAATTTTTTATATATTTAAAAAGAATTTTCACTCCTATGTGAATTAAATCGCAGTTACAAACTATAAAATTTCTATAAAAGTGCTATTTAACAGAAGCAATGAAACGTTTTCTTTCAAGCTATTAATAGTATACTTACAAATTTAAAGTGGTAAATATAGTAAAATTTGGCCAACATTATTATTATTTAGATAATGCGGTCAAAAAAAGGGAAAAAGTCATTTTATTACAACTTTTTTTGGTAACTTTACGTGTAGAATTCAATTATTTTTCAACAAAATTCGATATTAGTCAACAAAACATCTATTCTGTTTAGTTTCTAATATCACATTTTTATCTTTGCTAATAAATTTTTAATATATCTAAAAAGAAATTTTCCCTACATTTTGGATTATATCGTAGTTAAAAAATTATAAAAAATCTAAAAAAGTACTACTTAACAGAAGCAATGAAACGTTTTCTTTCAAGCTTTAAAGCGTATATTTACAAATAAAAGTTGGTAAATCCAAAAAAATTTGACAAATATTATTTATATTTGGACTACTGCAGTCAAAAAAAAAAACAATGATTATGACTTTTTTTGGTTACTATACGTGAAGAATTCAATTCTTTTTCAGCAAAACTCAATTGTAGTAGACCTGACATCCATTCTGTCTTTTTTCTAATAGCATATTTAACCGTCGCTTAATATTTTTTAAAGTATATGAGTTTCAAAGGGAAAATTGAAGACAGTTAATAAATTTTGATGAACAAATTTATTTGATCTTG
>NW_014569918.1:0-17590 GCF_001313835.1 Polistes canadensis
TAATTATTATATATAAATTACAGTTATACAATTGTAAATATTGAATGAATACTAACTAATATAGTAACATGTAAGAATTAAATTACTTTTTCTTATACTTATTAACATATATATAAATGAAAAAAGCAAGTACATTTCTTTACACTATTATGCAACCAACATATTAAAATATGCACTATAAACATTATCACACCGCACATAAAAACACACAATTTATTTATTATATAAATATAAAATCCATTCTATTATTAATTATAATTATCCAATTTTGGAAGACAGCTGAGGAGTCTTTGCTCGTTTAAATACCATCTTTCACTTTTCATTTGACTGAAAAATTTTTAGTGTACCATCCCACCTATGTATCGTGCAGAGCGGTGTGAATTTTTGTCATGTTTTTTGAAAGGTTCCGTCACAATTTTTTCATACTTATACGAAACAAGTGGAAGCAATAGTTATATATAATAGAAATATATAGTATCTACTATGTGTAGGAAGGTTGAAAAGTTCAGAATCTAGCATGTTGAGGGCAAAAAATGTTTCCTTGACAAAACTTTCCCATTGAAACTCCTCGTATACTTTATTAAGCAAATCGTATGAATAATATCTACCAATATGTTTTTTTATATTTTTCATTCTTTTTTTCTTTTTTTTTCTTTTTTTTTTCAACAAAAGAAAAATATAAAAAGAAAAGTGCAATCGTAGGAAGAATGGTTTCGCTTCCTCGAGCGAAATTTAACGTCGTCTCATCGGCAAACGCATTCGTATGAAATGTGGACTAGTCCTTTGGAACCCTCCAGAGTAGAAAAAGGCAACGTTTATCCTATCTTTCATTCTTCTTTCATTCCCATCAGTCGTCTCCCTCTCTCTTTCTCCCTTTCCTTTTCTAACCATCCTATTCCTGGTCTTTGGCCCTCCATACGAAAGAAACTTAAGGGCGAACACCAAGCGCTAACGTCCCTAAGGAACGATTCTGTCTTGGTCTGCTTCTTCCTTCCTTCCTTTCTTTCTTTCTTTCTTCTTCATCTTTTTTCTATCCTTTTTCTTTCTTCTACCTTTCTTTTTATATTTTCTCATGGTATCAGAGAGTGTGTCCCGTTGAATGTTCACGTTGCTGCTCCATGAACAAACTTCTATTTTTCTCATATCAAATCTTCTTCTTCCTCCTCCTCCTCCTCCTCCGAACCGTCTCATCGATCAGATAATAATATATTTTTCAATAGAAATATTTCGTTGTAAAATGTTTTTCGTTATTAAACGTACGATTTTTATTTTTCCTTTTTTATCGTTTTTCTTGTTTCTTTTTTTAATGGCAACAGTAACAAAAAAGATGATTTATTTAAATCTCGCACGCGAATCGATGCATAATAAAATTAACAAAAAAGAATACAGATAAAACGATATGACCAATTAGGTATTTTTATTTGCCCCAACGTCTGTATTATTATAATATGTTAAAACATATAAAAATGGAAACGAAAAAATAGACAAAGATAGAGAGAGAGATAGAGAGAGAGAGAGAGAGATAGAGATAGAGATAGATAGATTTATAGGAAAGGATAGACTATGCGAATAAATCGGATGATAAGATTTGCATATTAGTAGCGTAACTGTCTCTTCAGGCAAAGTTTACCGCCCCTTTCATGTTGTGTCGGTAGCGGAGCCATTCGTTCGCATTCTCTCAACGAATTCCCTACTCTCGATTTTGACCAGGAGTTTTCCCAACCCTTTACCCAACCCTTTTCCCAAAGCGTTGAGGAGAGACTGAATCGACCGATGTGTGTGAGAGAAAGAGAGAGAAAGAAGAAAGATAGAAACCTTCTCCGATAATCCAGCAAAAAAGTTGCCTACCTTCGAGTTTACATTATCAACTGAATCGATGCTTTATATTATCTCTTTCTTTCTCTCTTTCTCTTTTTCCTAATGCAAATTGCCGAGAGAGAAAAAATCATCCCTCGAGATAGATATAGTCAATATATATATATACAAAAAATGAATAAAAGTAAAAGAAGAGAAAAAAACAAAAATAGTGAAGAATTAATTTATTCGATATATTTGGACCAAGATATAATCGAAATTTTCGAATTTTCCCTATCGATATTTTACATAACGACGTTTTATCTCAACCAACATACACACACGTATGTATATACCAAGTTATAATGATAATAATCTGCAATTTTGTTTATTTAGTTCCTTTTTTGTTTCTTTTTTTCCCCATTTTTATTTCTCGTTTAATTTCGTTCTCGTTTTACAACGCGTTTTATTACCCTTCCTTTCATTTTTTTGTTTTCCTTTTTTTCCTTTTGTTTTATTTTGCCATCGGTATTTAAATACGGGTTATAAGTTGCTAATCAATATATCATATTAAATCGTACCACTATCTGCCGACAATCACATTTCACTAACGATATTTCATTCCGATTAAATATCTCGTTTGTATGATATTATCTTTATGATATCGCGATATTGTAGATAATCGAATGGGGGAAACAACGAAAAAAAAATGTCGTGACAATTTGATAACCAATTCTCTCTCTCTCTCTCTCTCTCTCTCTTTTTTCTTTTTCATTTTCTTCTTTATTTTTTTTTTGCTTTTTTCCAAGAACAACGACTCTCGCGTTTCGAGTTTAAGCTTTTTTTTTTTTTCAAAGGCCATACCCACGTTTTGAGCCATTACCAACCCTCGACCCTCGACCCTCAATCCTCAACCTTCAACACTCACCCCCGCCCTTCTCGCGCTTACATTACTTATGTAAATTCTCAAAGAAGAAGAAAGAAGGAAAAAAAAAGGCGTCGTCCATTCTCATGCCAACGTAGCCTGCTCCTTTACACCCCCTATCCTCCCCTCCTTTCTTTCTTCTCCCTTTGACCTTTTGGATAGAATGAAAAAAGAAAAAAAAAGAAAAGAAAAAGGCTTGTACTTTCATTGGTCGGTCGTTCCAAGCTAAAAACTTGCCCTCTCAATTCGAGTGTGAGACTCGATGGATAACAATGGTGGGAGGAAGTGAAGGGGGAAAGGGGTCAAAGTAGGAAAGTAGAATGAGGATATGGATATCGCGATATCGAGAAACGTTATCCTGAAAGCAGCTTCTCACATTCACTTTCTCGAGAGAATATCGTTTACTATGAAAAAAAAGAAAGAAAGAAAAAAAAAAAGGAAATCAATCACACCGAGGAATGCGTACTTTATAGAAATTTATTTTGTCCTTTTTTCATTCAAATGTATATTGAACAAACACTCTCGATGAGATAACAAATCGATTTGCGACAATCGTTCGAAGAAAACGAATTAAAAAAAAGAGAGTACGCGTTAACAGGTGATTGAACGGATTGTTTTCAATGATATTCAGATACTTAACACAAATGTATATACTAAAAACAACGATTTAAAGAACTAGTGGTCGACTCTTGTAACAAACATACGTATGTATTAGAATTTTTTTGGTAGTAAAATGGAAAAATACAGCAAGGGCACATAAACGACAGGGTAGTTCGTTTTCTTTCTATCTCTCACCTTTCCCCACCCCCTTCATTTCTTTCTTCCTTTCTATCTTTCTATCATTTTTTCTTGCCTCCTCTTTCTTCCATCTCGTCGAGACAGTAGCAGAAGCATCTAGCCATTCAGCACTCGCTAATGGATATTGCTCTTACTCTTGCCCCCAGCCACCAGCTGACTTTCGCAGGACGTCTACTCGCATTCCAGATAAATTAGAAGACCTCGGTTTTCTATCTTTCTCTCTCTCTCTCTCTCTCATTTTCTCACGTTCTCCTTTTTATCTTTCTCTTATATCTTCTCCCATATTCCATCTTCTTCTTCTTCTTCTGCTTCTTCTACTTCTTCTTCTTCTACTTCTTTTTCTTCTTTTTTTATTTCTTCTCTTTCTTTCGAATCATCATTCCGTTACCGCGCGAACCGCAAAGCGCATTTGCATGACAAACGGTCGGCACAATGCATATTTGCGGCTTCCAATTTGCACACCAACCTTCTTTCCATAACTATATATATATAACTATATATATATACACATATACATATAGGATATATTCAATTTTCAAGTGCAATAAATGACAAATTGATAACTCTACAAAATTATCGCATTATAAATCAATAAAATAATCTGCGGAATAAGTAACGTGTCGATCTCTTATTGTTAATTAATTGAACGACTCATATACGAGTCTCTAATAACGAAAAGAATTTAAAAAATAACCAATACAGCTATAAATTCCTTAAACAAAATGAATTAAGTTTCGTCCGACATTAACAACTTATTTTAAAACTTCTTAAAAAATATACTCTGTTTATACAAAACGCAGAAAAATAAAAGGATTAGTATAAAAATAATCTCAAAATCTTTCCCCACCCTAAGGTATTTCTACTCTCGTGTATCGATTATTAATATTATTATATCTCATTTTCTCGTGAAATTGGTCAAGTTCGAGTTTGGTAGTCGAACTCGTTTCAAGATACGAAAATGAAATTTTCGCATCCCCCTTCTCATATACATCCCTCTCTCTTTCTCTCTCTCTCTCTCTCTCTCTCTCTCTCTCTCTCTCTCTGATTCTCTTTATCCTCCTTCTCTCCAATTTCGAACGAAACCGTCAATATTAATCTACCGACGAACGCTCATGGAATTTCAAGAGAACCTGCTACCCCCATCCTGGTTTCCCCTTCCTCTTCTTCCCCCTGCCCCTCATAACCCTCCTCTTATTCCTCCTCCTTCTCCTCCTCCTCCTTTTCCTTCTCCTTCTTCTTCATCTCCTCTTTCCTACAAACGGTCGAATTTTCGCGAGGAATATTAATTGATAAACGAACGAGCTGAACGAACGAACGAACGGAACGAACAGAACGAAATCTTCCACGATGCAATAAAAGGAAATAATGTTTCGTATTTCCGGTAACGAAGCGATACACCATTGGCCGTAAAACTTGTTCGAGAGTAGAGTCTTCCTATCGATGCAATCAGGTTTCTTAGTTTGTTATGTTTTTTTGTTCAGTTTGGTTTTTTTTCCAGGATGGTAAAGGGAGAAAGGAGAAGGAGGTGTAGTGGTTGGGCTTTCATTTTATTTCTTCTTCTTGTTTTCCATCTTTCTCGTAAATCATTTTCTTCGTTCTCTCTCTCTCTTCCTTTTGCCAGAATGTTTCCGCTTTTCCTTCCACGAGATTTCGATAGAAATCTATTTCTTTATTCCTTACTTTCATTTCTCTTTCGTTTCTTTTCTTAGCTTGTCGTTAACTACACGTTTCCCTTCTAATTGATATCGTTCTTTTAACCCCTTTACCTGTTATTTTGTAATTGCTCTAGTGCTTTTCTTTTCGCGTTTTGTTTTCTTTCCTTTTTTTTTTTTTTATTATTATTTATACGATTTTTTGCGTTTTGTTTCTTGTTTTTATTGTGGATTTAACAATTTAATTATTAACGTTATGTCGGTGTTTTCATAATTAAAATACGTTTATTCGATAATATCATTTGATTTCTTATTTTCATGATATTTTATATAAAGAAAATCATTTTCTTCCAATTAATATGATTCTTCATTAACTTCATGTTATCGTTTTTAACAAAAATTCATTTTATTTAATCAATTTGTTTGTTATTAGTATTACGTTTTCTCTCTTTCTCTCTCTCCCTTTCTTCTTGATTTTTTCTTTTTGTCGAAGAAATGCACTTCCGTTTAATAGATAGCTACATATTTTGTCGCAAATGATGTGGAAAACTGGTAAGTTTTTAAAGTGTCCAAAGTTTTAAGATTCTTACCACTCCAGAGGTTTTTCGCGACGACGACGACTCCGATGCAATAAATCGAAGTTTTCCTAAAAGTTTAATATAAATAATAGCGACTTATTGGCATTCTAGAGTCTATATACTTATACTATGATTTTTCATATTCTCTTTTTCTATTTATATATATATCTCTCTCTTTCTCTTACATTTTTAGATGACTAGCCTCAATCATAAAGAAAAAGTTTCTCGAGTTATCTCAATAAGGAAATCGAGAGAAAAAGTATCGAAGTATCCAATCGAAGTAACTCGTTATTAAAGATCGAAAAAAACTCTAGGAAAGAGAAACAGACGTAGAAAGGGAGATAGAAAAATAAAGAGAGAGAGAGAGGGAAAAAGAGACGAACAAAACTCTTTAGTTTATCGATATTCGAGAGCTTCCTACTATATTACGAATTCCGAATGTGACTTTATCGTACTTGAGAGAAATTCATATAATTTCCACGAGTAGTAATCTATATATATTATATTATATATATATATATATCTATACCCACCTCAAATTACGAGGTAACTTCTGAAACATGATCTGTTATAACTATTACTCATATAAAAACAAATTTGAATCATCGTGTACGTGTAGAAAAAAAAATTAAAGAAATAATAATTTTAATTTGTAAAAGAGAAAAAGAAAAAAAGAAAAAAAGGAAAATTAAATAATAGAAATAAATTGTGCAAGTGTTAGTTTTAAAGAGACACGTTCAAAGAGTCGACAAATGAGATTTCACGAAAGAAACAGCACATTAGTTTAACGATTCTTAATAGCTCTCTTTCTCCCTCTCTCTCTCTCTCTCTCTCTTATTCTCTTTTTATCTTTCTTTTTTTACCTCCTTTTTGTTCTTTTTGTTCAAAGTAGTTTCATTAAAAGACCGTCCGTCGCTTTAAACCTCGTTCGGTAACTCTCTATACTTACTGTCCACGGTAGCAACAGGTACTGGACCCTAGCACACCAAGTGGTTTGGTTTCCTTCATCGCTTCGAATATAAAGGCCTGTGTTTTATGTTAACTCCAACGAGATTTTTAGAGAAATGAGATATTTCTAAATAAAACTCTTTCCCGCACACAATCATTATTTCATTCTAATACATTATCGTCCAAAAAAATACAATTTATGCTAAAAATCATTGATTTGATTTGTTATGATATTATGAATAGAAGTAAATACGACAAATATTGATTATGATATTTTATTCGATTGACAGGAGAAATAGAATATGAAAAATAATTTCGTTTCATCATTCGCGAAATGATTTTTTATCCAGAATTTGTTGTATCTATCTCTGGTAAGAGGAAGGAAGGAAGGTAGGTATCCCTTGACCCGTTTTAACACAACTAACGCATATATACACGAACCATTGATTATTCTAATAGCGTGGAAAATCCGGAGCTCATAATTACACGCTTCGGGATCCTACAACGCTGGGGTGAAACTTTATAGCACGATCGTGTATCAAATGTAATTAGCGTTGGGACGTCCAACGTTGCCCGGTCTATGACTAGACCATCTCTAGAATTTAATCTACGTAATGAGGAGCCATGGGTTTAAGAGTAACCTACCAGTTCACTATGCATCAAAGATATCTCTCTTTCTCTCTCTCTCTCTCTCTCTCCCTCTCTCTCTCTCTCTCTCTCACACGCTCTCTTTATATATAATATATTGTAGATTATATTAATATATTATTAATATTACATACATATATTTATATTCCTCGTATACATCTAATTTTCTAATTTCAATTTTTGTATGTACATCTCTATATTAAATAAATATTAATATGTAATGTATAATATATGTACATCATATTTAATGAAAGAAGTTAATATTTTCATTGACTAAATCAAACGAATATAATTATTTTGGTCTATTTGTGAATATAAATGATATAAAAAAGTTGAAATTTTATTATCATATTTATAGATCTTCTTTCAGTAGAATATAAATATTAATTTATATTGAAAAATATTTATAATTGTAATTAATTAACTTTTTAACAGAGGTATCATGATATTTTTAACAAATCAGTCTGATCGATTGAAAAATAAATTATATTTTATTTCTCTTTACTTTTATTTTATATATAAAATTAAAAGATAAAAAAACACGCACGCACGCGCGCGGGCACACACACACACACACACACAAAACAAAAACAACCAACACGTCGAGTAATTATCCATTTATTTTGTATTTTATTTCCCGCAGGCCATATGATAAATAAATATATTTTACAAAAATGAATTTTTTACATTAATACCCTATTGAAACAATTGCAAGGGATGAAATCCACGTATAAACCATTATCCATCTCTATGCATGGCCCCAGGCCCATAACCTTCAAATAAACTTCATTTCTACAATCGTAAATATCGTTGAATATAAAAAAAAGAAAAAAGGGTCCATTCATATTCTTTAAAAATCTGCAAATATGTGATAATCAAATTTCAACATCGCATATCCTTTTTATTTGCCAAAAAAAAAAACAAATGATTACCATTCGCGATCTCAACGATAATACCAATATTCTTACTCTTACTTTAATAAAACGAAATATGTAGGGGAATAATGCGAGCTGATTTTCGAATTAAACGAAACCACACCGATGCTTCGCGTCCGTTTCTTTTTTTTTTTCTTTTTTTTCTTTTTATTTTTTGTCTCATTCTTTTTCCCTATGCTCTTCTCTATACTTTTTTGTTTTCTTTTTTTTCTTTCTTTTTTTTTTTCAGTGCTACGTCGACTTACAATCAAACGAAACGTTTGAGAAGTTAAAAGTGGTGGAGGGTGGAGGTGGAGGTGGAAGTGGAGAACGTGGACGCACAGCGGTTTTGCGTTCTATAGGCTTTACTAATATCCCTAAGTGCATCGTCAGCCGCTTCGTGCGGTCTTGCACGAGTTCCGCTACGATGCACCCTGCGGTACCACCACCCTTTCTCTCTCTCTCTCTCTCTTTCTCCCCCTATCTCTTTCTGAATCTCTAGCTATGTCGTCGTCTATCGTATCACTCACAAACGGGGAAAGCTTTATCTACCTTCACCGAAATATAATACTCTTCCTATCGACTTTTCATTTCTTTTCATTTCTTTTCTCTCTTTTTCATTTCTTTTTTTTGTATATATATTGCAATCTCTTTTTTATTTTTGTCCCCTATTTTTCTTTCTTTTTTTTTTTTTTATTTCTAATAAGAAAAAAATATAAAGTATTCACTTGTCTAGATTACTTCCAATATTATTTCCTCAGAAATATAAAAATAAATCGATCCGAGAGTTATCGTCAAGAAAATAAATAATATTACAAAATGATCAAAGTAAAAAAACATTATATAGTAGTATATACAATTATTATTTCATTTATATTAGAATGAAAAAAAAAATATACAGAACAATAATTCAATTACAAAATTTCGTTACGTATTGCGACAAAATAGAGAATTGTCAAATCCAAAGTTCTATTAGTATGTATCTGAAAGATCAAGAATGATAATACACGGGGAAGATGTTTAAGTTAAAGACGAGGAATGTAGATACGAGGGACGACGATTCGAAGGAACAAACTGGTCCAAGTTAGAAAGGAAACATACATAAAGAGAAAGAGAAAGAGAGAGAATGGGAGAGAATAAATGGGTGAGAGGGAGGACAATTCGGTCGTGTTATTCAAGATATTCAAACTGTACCAACCCACATCGGGGTTTCCTCGGAGGTGGCATTTAAGGATTAAGGGAGTTTAGCATAATATTAGCAAGCAGTAGGGACAACACACACACATATATATATATATATATATATAATTCGTACACACACGTACGCAAACGTACACGCGATGAGAGGGGGTTAGAAATGTGTGTGGATCTGCCGTAGGAAAGAGAAAGAGATAGATATGGAGTGAAAGAGGGAGTAAGGTGGAATGGGTGGAGGGGGGGGGGTGGTTAGGTAGAAAGGTACAGGTATTATTCATGGATTACCTCACTTGTCTCGGCCACAATCCTCCCTAAGCCTCCATTAGAATAATTGCTTCTTCATCTTCGCGCTTACGCGGTTGCTGCGCTCGCTTTCGCGACGTAGAAACGATCCATCCAACCCTCAAACCAACCACCCCCTCCCACCCTTCATTCTCTACCTCATGTTCCACCTTCACCTCCACCCCTGCTCCTCCTCCTACCGTTCCACCTTCTCATCTTCTGAATCCTCGGCACATCGTCTCGTTGTTTCATTCAACCGCATCTCATGCCGCATGTGCATCGTGTCTCTCCTTTTCTCTCTTTCTCTCACATTCTTCCATTTATCTATCTTTATCTTACTCTTCTACTGTATGTATTGCCTTGTGGCATGTGTATGTGTATGATTCCATATGCATTCAGTAGTCTTTTCTTTCGCCTTAGGTACTTTCCAACCACCAAAGAGAACATTTCTAAAAGTACTGTATACTACCTTTTATATATAAACAATATATATGATTTAATCTATATTAGGATGAACTAAAAGTTCGTGGCATTTATTGTGTTGTTTCAGTATAGTGCAATGTTTTCTTTTTTTTTTTTGCAGTCAATAAAATTACTTTATATGCAAGCGAAATATTAATTAAAAAACCGCACGAATTTTTGTTACATTCTAATATTATATATATACTGGTACAAGATCATGATCATATACGATATTTAAATGGTATAATATAATAATCATTTATAATAATAAAATGTTCTCTATCACATCTCTTTGCAACTGTTTCTATAATTAAACATCGATCCACCGTGTCTTTATTCGTGTCTAATATAAATTAGACATCAAGTGGAGAGATTAGATTTACGAGAACAACGTCTTGAACAATAATATAAAAAAGAAAGGATAAAAATAAAAGGAAGAAGAAGGAGAAATAGAAAGGACTCTCATTCGCATTCAAAGATCAAACTCGGCGATCGCAAAGCAAGAAAGGGAAGGAAAAAAGAGGGGGCGGGGGAGAAGTACAAGGAATAGAAAGAGAAGAAGGTTAGAGAGAAGGATGATAGGGGGGAGGGAGAAAAAGGGTCTAAGAGTACTTGGTAGCAAATGTCGCGTGAAGTGCGATTTTCAGTAAGCGTACTTAGTAAAGGATCTCTTTCTTTCTTTCTCTTTCTCTCTCTCTCCCTCTCTCGAAGATTCGATAATTCTCGTTAGGCTCGTAGAATAAATTGCGTGATGGGTGTTGTATCGTATTCCTATAAAACAGCACTACTATCATCCTCCCTCCCTCTTTTTACCTCCTACATCCTTCCAACCTTTCCTACCACCCTCCTTCGGCATTCACTTTCTTCCTCTTTCTCTCATAGTAACTCTGTCGACCTTTGGAAGGCTCTTGTGCGAATATTTAGTTACCGTGGACCGTACTCGTTACCGTTTCATCTCCTTTCGCAATGTACGTGCGACGATTCCTTGAATCTTCCTCCTTCATCCTCATTCCCCTCTCTTCGAAGTATATTCCTTTCTCGCTGATCGACATCTCGAGCACGTTTCACCTGTAAAATGCAAAATGCGAGACGCCTCTCTTCTCTATCTCTCTCTCTGTCTTTGTCTCTGTCTATCTATCTTTCAGTTAGTCTTCGATACCAAGGTAAGAGAGACGGTCGTCTAGATCGACACTCGCGCTCGTTAACTCGAGTAGAAATAATATTACTTTATCTTCGAAAAGTTCGTCCCACGCGAACAACCCCAAGAGAACAACCCCCGTACTTCAATAATAGTAGTAGTATCAGTAATAGTAATAGTAGTAGTAGACAAGGCCAGAAGAAAGTTGCACGTTTCAAGGGGTTGACTTGTACCACTCACTCCCATTTCTTTTTTCTTTTTTTTCCTTTCATTCTTTCTTTCTTTCTCTCTCTCTCTCTCTCCCTCTCTCTTTCTCTCTCTTTCAATAGTCGTCGCTGATGGCGTCGAAAACTGTCGTTTCACTCGTCGGCCGGTCTTTCAAGGATCCCTAGAAATTATCAGACGGTGTGCTCGGCCGAGCAATGTACCTGCCTGCCACTGCTGCTGTTACTGTTGGTGCTCGCAAAAAAATTCTTTTTCAGAAAGAACATAGAGAGAGAGAGAAAAATGTTAACTACACAGTATGGTACTGTGCTCATGGTCGCCTTCGTCTATATATCTTCAAGCGTTACCGGTACTTCTTGTATTATTTGTTGTTAAGTGCATAAAAGCTTTTTTTTCGAGGACTTAATACAAGCTCTCCGGTAATAGCAGGGCGTTATTGTGTTCGCTTATAGAAAAAAAAGAAAGAAAGTTAAAAGAATGAGAAAGAGAGAGAGAGAGAGAGTGTACAGACTTACCCAAAGTGTCTCCTACTTTTCGGTACTACAGGAAAAACGCCTCCCCAACCACCTTTTATGGATTCTTTGTACCCGTGCGATTGCATACCACCCCCAAGATCACTACCCTTCTCTTCCTTCCTTCCTTCCTTCCTTCCTTCCTTTCTTTCTTTCTTTTCTTTTTCTTTTTATTTCGAACTTCCACAAGCCTTTCTATTATCGCCGTCTACTTCTCACTCTCCCATATTATTATTATTTATGCATCCCTCTCTATACTTCACGCCTATATTCGAAACATTATTTACAATGATACATTACTACTACTCGCATATACTTTGCGTTTGTTGTATAGTAGTTGTTTCTTTCTCTCTCTTTCTTCCTGGTTTTATTACCCACTCGTTAACCCCCTCGAACGAATGGCTCTGCTACCCTTTTCTCGTTTAGGGGTTGAACGCTGAACAATGATAAATGTACAAGGGACGAAAAATAAGAATACCATCGAACGTTGATCTCTCCTATCTCTCATTGTGATTCGAAAAAAAGTATGTAATTAAGAAAAAATAATAAAAATATTAAAATAAAAGAAAATATTGCAACACAGATTTGTGTACTCGTTTATATGTAAAAATGATTTTTATTTCAATTCATTTGTATTTTTTTTTTCTTTTTCCTGTTCTTTATATTTACATTGACGTACTAGTGCATAAATTACTGATCCATCTTTCTCTTTTTTTTTTTAATTAATTAATTAATTACAAATAAAGTAATAACTGAACGATATATTTTTTGCGATTCGTATGTGTTTTAATGGAAATTTCATTAATGATCTTTTAGATATATTTTTTCAATAACGAATTCCTACGTATTTAAATATTACTACTAATATTATAATACACTCGGTACAATTTCCTTCTACTCATTTAAATTGAATTTTGAAATATTCATATTAGACACATATTATATTTGATATATTATACGATATATTAATTTAACTTTTTTTATATGTATAAAGATATATATATTTGAGAAATTTATATAAGATATACAGGGAAACTGAGATTTTTCCGACCAAACGACGTATCTGCGATATTCTTTGTAAAAAAAATAGGAAAAAAATATTCTCTAAACATAAATCATTGAAAATTCTATTCAAAACTTATGATTTAAATTATAAATATTTAAACTTATTCGACAAAGGAATTGTCTTTAAATTTCTAGTCAATTACGTTTACCTTTTCTTACACTTTTCTATGAGGTTTACTATTTCGAAGTGCGGATATTCATTACGCGTATGAATTATGCGTCTAAAATACTCAGACTGCTGTAAAAGATTATCAAATACAGATTTTCTGGCAGAAGAGCATCGTTCAATGTTTTCGAATGAGCATTCGCAATTAGATGAAACAGATTCCTTTCGTTTTACGATGGTGTCAAACTTACATTCTGAACAAGAAATTAAATGATTTACAATATGTGCCATAACTTTTAAATAAAATTATGTTTCTATAAGGTTTTTTCTTATTTTCGTGTATAGAATGCACTAACATCGTTTAGCCGGAAAGATCTAGGGCACCCTGTATATATATATATTTTGTTTTGTTTTGTAATAACTACAAAAATTACTACAAAAATTGACAAATATATGTTATTTAATTTAATTTCAACGACGAATATATAATACTTACCTTTTTTTTACTCATATTTAGTAGTAATAATTCTTTTTTTTATATTCTATATCAACGAAACAAACTAGAAGAGAACTCAAAGTTTACAAATCATAATTACAAGTTATATTTAACATTATAACTGCTACACACGTAGATCATTTATTTTAATTAAGCAACTTGTTATTTTCGTCTTGTCTAATATGAATAGAGAGGGTAAGGGGCAGGGGGCAATGGGGTAAGGGAGGTATGGGGTATATATCCTACACAAAATGATGTATTTCTTATAAAAGTGCATTGATAGGATTCGCGGCCTACGGATTATACTGTAACCAAAGTTCTCATTATTTTTTTTTCTTTCTTTCTTTCTTTCTTTCTTTGTTTCTTTTTCTTTTCTTTTTTATGTATAGTATAAATTGTAAATCGATTAATGTTGTAGATGTTACATTTATTTAACTAAACCCATCTTTTTCGCTTCCACTTCGTAAATTAATAACCTCCACATTTTAACTACAAACACTTCCGCTTCTTCGTCTAATACCTATAAAGAAAAAAGACAAGAAGAAGAAAGAATACTCTGATAGATAGTTCTATAATAAAATTAAGTTTTTCTTTTATATAAAAAGTAAAATATTTATAGAAAAAGAGATTAATACGTACCATTTGTACGTCGTCGAGTATACCTTGCGGAGAACTACCAGCCATAACTTTGCTGCATATAAAATCAACCAACGTGGGTTCCGGTTCTCCAATGTATTCAATGATTTTTTTATTAATCCACGGTCTTATTCTTTTTTCCATTAATGTCTAAAAATAGATATAATTATTATTCTAATTTATTACATATTCCATGCATATATATGTTATATGTTAATAAATAAATTGTTTAATACTAACATTATCTATAACCGCCCAATCAAGTTGATATCCAAATAGGGCATTCTTATCAGTAGGAATTTTATCGATAAGAGATTTAATGTGTTTTCGTTTTTCTTCTTGGCTCTTTGTATTTTCTTCTTTGCCAGGCTTTGGAGTAGTCTCCTCGTTTGCCTTCTTCTTTTTCTCATCGCCATAATCTATGTATAGAGAATATAGAATATAGAATACATGTATACAGAATATAATTAATTGATTATATTACAGATAGATAATTTATTAAATTACAATATCACACATGCGTTTACCTAAAGGAACTAATTTCCGTTTCTTTGCATTATTAGTACCATCGTCATCATCGTCATTATTAAAAACATCCTTCACATCTATGCGTCCTTTTTTCCTAGTTTGATTAGTCTGTTGAGTATTTGTAATTACTGTTGTACCAGGACTAGCTGGTGTTTTATTACCAACATTATGTTCTCCTCGAGTGCCACCACTTCCCATAGCGAAAGGAACAAAATTACCTGAATAATAAAAATAAAGGATTAGATATTAACACATTATGTTTCTTAATAAATAATTATATCCACGTAATACAAAAGAAAAATATGACTGCTATTTATCAGATCAGTATTAATACACAATCAACAGTATTAAACCACAATCAACAACTACCCTACCCTGCTTAAAAAAAGTCTTTAAAATAAAATACTGATCAAATAAATATAAAAATATATAACAAACAAAAATTTCCATTAACAATAAACAACCTCTGCCACATATAAAACCTACTGCCGCTTGTTTTTTCCGGCTCACTGACAAGGGACATACGCGAGTCCTCGTCCAACGATGGTGGAATTGATTGAGCAGGTGTTCCAACCGATTGATGCATGGGTGATGCCCTAATATCTTTTTGACTCTCTTGATCAGGTTCAACAATAATTTCTTCATTTTCTTCTCCGTCGCGATGATGATTCTGATGGTGGCGATGATGTCGACGATGATGATGATGATGACGAGGTGGAGTTCTCGAAGGTATTTCTGGTTGAGAAGCATCATCGAATTGGACACCATCGTCGCTATCGCTTTCAATTGGCTCGGTTTCAATGGGCGGCATTACTTCCTTCTCTTTTTTCACAACCTTCTCGTCTTCCTCGTCAATTATTGTTATCACTGGTTTAGGTTTATATTGTTCCTCTCTCTCCGCTTTAAGCTATACAAATATTTTAAGATGGTAAAATGTTTTTGTAAAAAGCATACATGGTAAATTGAAACAGGATAATAGCTTTTAATTAACACGTTAAGCGGCAAGCCTCTTTTGTTGAACTTTCCGTTTAGACCACAATGATCTATCTACCAGAAAGCCATAAGAATATCGGCTGACCGATGCAGCCTGGATAAAAAATCTAAAGCCATGATGTGTTTTACGTGTTAATTAAATCTTACAAAATTTGGTGTAGAGTAATCAACAGTAATGAAAAAAATACCCTTTCAAATTCAGCAGCAGGATCAGGATGCGAAGCGTCAGCATAAAGTTTATCACGAAGTCGTTGCAATTCCTGTCTCTCGGCGCACCGATCTTTAGAATCAGCTTCTGCTTCCAAAGCACGTTCCTCCAAACGTCGTGACAATTCTTTCCCTTTGTAATATTTGGCATCGTCACGATCATCGTCATAATCCTCTAAGAATTCCTTTAATCGTTTGGCCTCGCGTTCTCTCGCATCTTTCTTACCCCGACGTTTCTCAGCTTCCTTTTCGTATTCCTTTTGTTTACGACGTTCTCGTGTCTCCCATGCTCTCAAACGTTCCTGATAAGCTGCTTCTTTTTCACGAGCTCTCCTTTCATTTTTCTTCCTTTCCTTAGCTTCCTCCTCTTCCTCCCTTTCTCTCATTATTTCTCTTTCAGTTTTTCTTGCTTCTTCCCTTTCCCTTTCTCTTTCTCTTTCCCTGTCTCTTTCCCTTTCCCTATCTCTTTCCCTTTCTCTCTCTCTTTCTCTTTCACGATCGCGATCCCTCTCACGATCCCTTTCACGGTCTCTTTCGCGATCCCTATCTCTGTCCCTATCTCTTTCGTTCCTTTGTCGATCCCTTTCACGTTCTTTAGACCTTCAAAAAGAACAATATTTTTATTACAACTTTGATACACATACATTATTATACAGAATAATCTCTACTATACGTTCATTTTTTCCTACACAAGTTTCTTAGTGTGACCTAATGCCAGTTACGTTCAGTTATTTTCACTGCAAATATTCAGATTCTACAACTGTTACGAAGAACATACTGCAATTCTAGTTTTATTCCCATTTATGCATAGTAAATCTTTTTATAAAAACACATATAATATTTTTATTGTATACTAATTATATGCATTTCAAAAACTTGGTAATCTCGCTATATTGTATACATATTATGTTAATATTAGAATGATTATTACTGAGCATCTAAATCATATTAAATGCATAATCTATTAATTTACAAAATTCATACATATTTAATCGATGTTAATTTTGTATGAAGTCTAATCTTCTTATAAGAAACATTGCCATTAATTCATGACAACATAACATTATTCGTATTCAGCTAACTTAAAAAGATTTGTATATGTGCATTGTTAGATATTTTCTTACCTCGACTTAGAACGACGTTTATCCCTTCTACTGCTACCTGTACTACTACTTCGTCCTTTATGAGATATAGGACTACTACCAGGTTCGCCTTCTTGATCATCCTTGCTAGCTCCATCGTCGTCTCTCCTATCTCTACGTTCTTTTTCACGTTTCTCTCGTTCCTCCTTTTCTACGGCTTCTTTTTTCCTTTTAACTTGGGCCTTCTCCTCTTCCTGCTTCTATAAAACACAAGAATGCGAGAGAGATGAGATCGGATAGTGTTAATACAAGATTGTCGGATTGATGTATAATAATAATAATAATAATAATAATAATAATAATAATAATAATAATAATAATAATAATAATAATAATAATAATAA
>NW_014569918.1:17715-25092 GCF_001313835.1 Polistes canadensis
AATATTAATAATAATAGTAGTAGTAGTAGTATTATTATTAATAATAATTATAATGATGATAATAATAATAATAATAATAATATAACAACAACAAAAGTAATATTAATATAATAATAATTTAATAATAATTTGATAATTGAAAAAGAAGAAAGAAAAAAAGAAGAAAAAAACTAGCAATCGTATATTTGATGTATAAAAAAAAAGTATATAAGTGTAGGTAGATGAAGTCGTTCTATTGCCGCAATCAGGTGTAGAGTAAATAACATGTAAATGAAGCTTTTTATTTCATAACTAATAAGATTAAATTCTTTTTGTTTATATTAATGTATAAAAAATGAATAATAAAATATACGTTTGAGAAAAATAGCATATTTAAATCAGTATTTATCTCACTGTCCAGCAGAACGATGCTATTGTATGTATATATGCATTTGCTTGGATATTAAAAAATTTAGAAAATAGATATGTTAAATGTAATTTTTTAATTCTTTTTTTGTTTTTGGTAATAACAAACGATTACTAGTTGGACAATGATTCATTGTTGAACATTATTTTATATAAAACTGTTCGTGTCAATGATGTATACTCACTCCACTGGAGCATGCTCGTTCAGCAGCATCTTACACGTAATCTCGTTTACATATCAATTACCTAAGTGCAGGTACAAATTTTGGAACAAGCATATAATTTTGTCCTTATATTCTACTTAACCCTAGATATCTTAAAAACTAACAGACGCATCGTAGTTAGGCCACCCAATGTACTTACAACATTGCAAATGTGCCTGCAAACAAATTCTCTAATACTAATATATATATTTATAGGAATAAAATATAGAGTTGAAAGGGGTGAATAATAAGAATTCTTGTCCAAATTCAATAATTATTAGAAAATATTATACCAATCAGAAGCGAAGTCATCATGGAGAGAAGGGTATCCGTCAAAACATCATTTGCATTTGCCAAGAAATATGTTGTCACACATCTGTCAACATTGTTTTCCTCTGGTTATGGTTATACGCGGCAGCTGATGCAGCAAACTGTTGGATATCAAATGCACAATAGTTTGCTCACCCTTATCGTTCCGTGTTACCCACAAATCGACTTAGAAATAGATTAGTATGCTTCACCCTTATTTCATACACTAGTACTGATAATAACATCTGATAGATTACTGTTTGGAGAGCCATTATCATTAATATTAATATTACTTACTATTGTTATATACAAAAGTAAATTATTATATATTTATATATACGTATATATTAAATTATAGAAGCCATTTAATTTAGTATCTAATTGCTTAACAAACAAACAAAACAAAAAAAAAACATAGTACAAAATTATGTATCAAAATTGAAATTAAAAAAATAAAGAGACTGAATAGATCTACTTTTAATTGTGAATTTAAAAAAAAAAAAAATATTTTTAAAAGTAATAATTTGAGTTAGAAATTGTTATAATAATCTCCACACAGTAATCTACAATTTTAAGCTATTAATTATAATGGAAGTTGAGTGCATAAAAATAGATGCACATGTGAGGAGAAAATAGATTCTTGAAATACGAAATATATCAATGACCAAAGGGATTCAGACGGGCAGTTGACTAGCAAAACTACAAGAACCGAATGGCTGTGTTTGCTCATGGTTGTGGAGTTTACTCACGGTGTGAAGTTGACTTGGTCAGTCAGTGTGGTGGTACCGGAGAATGGAGGAGCGCGCACCTAGGTACTACGTACATGTCTGATCGAGACGCTGACAGAAGCTGTTTACACAAAATAAAGACAACAACTGAACAGTCGTCATTGTGATGATAAAATCATTTCATTGTGTAAATCGTTCGAAAACTCTCGCTCCTATTAATGTTCTATCTAAAGAGACATTAAGTTGTCAGCGTCTAACTGTTGCTTAAATCACATTAACGGTAATTATTACTTGTCCGATATATTATATAATAGCCTGTATTATATTCTGCTAGTATATAAAGAAAAGGGATGAATTACATGTTAATATAGACACATAAGATTATTTCCAATATTAACAATTCCCCTTTCTTTCTTTATTTCTTGATCTTATTCAAATAGAAGAAAATATCTCAAAATATTGATCTACTGCCATGTATCAGTTTTCCTTGAATGATCTCATCTCCATTCCTTAATCTTTCAGATCATCTAGAATGTATGTTAAGTTTGTATATCAAATAGATAGAGAAAGATGATAATATATTAATATATTATGGAGTAAGAAATAATTACAAATTTACTATAGTAATAATACCAAATTTCTAACACATAACTCTTTAACTCCTTTAATAAAATAAAGAAAATATTATCCATTCAGCTATTAGGCATGCCCGTATTGTATGAATGATGCTATTAGTTATCGCAGTTTGACGTATACAAATAAAAAGAAAGAGAAAATTGTGATAGAATGATATTTTAGCCAAAGGAGAAGTGCAGTTTTTCATACATTCTAAATGTAATAACTAGAAAATAGTATAAAACTATCTGCGATTAATCGACATGATATTTCACGATGGAAATAAGACGCATGTTAATAATGTGATGTCAGCGTGTCGAGGAGAGAGTTAAGATTCTCCTGCCTGAATTATTTTGCTTATTTTTCTTGTCTTTTTTTTTATTTTTTTAATTTTTTCATGTTTTTGTTGGTTGGATATACTCTGACTTACCGACGAGGCTGCAGCCGCCTGCGAAAATACGAGGGTTGTGCTGTGATTGACTCCCTTCAGAGCCAATGAGTGAGTGAAAGGGTCGTCCCCACACACAGCATTCCTAGGCGTGTGCGTTTGCTGTGTGCGACGCACGCTGCCTGTTATTATAATTATAACGAACGAGTCACGGCTCCAATTATTTAGAGCTAAGATAGCACACACGCGCATGTATTTAATTTTTTTTCTTTTTTTTTTTTGCTTTTCATTTATCGTCAAAATACTTAACAACTACTATTTATTTCTAAATACTTATTTGTCCGTCTTGTATATCCAAATGCATTTATATATACGTATATCATTTTATATATAAATTAATGTACGTATATATAAAAATTTTATGCATATGCTGTGAGCTTAATTTCATCATCAACTAGTATGAAATATATAAAACGTAATCGGGCATACAGAATCTCTTTACATAGAGTTTTTCTTAAATTTTTACTTCCTACAATTTATCACGAAGGAAATATTTAAAAATGCATTCTCTCTTTTTTTTTTTTTTTATATATAAAATCAAATGTAATTACTTAAATTACTCCAAAATCAATCATAGGAATGTAAATTGCTCTGATCTAAGCATGAAGTAAATTATATTATATCAAATTAATTTAAACAAAATATGGTTTAGATTTTATATGTGAAAAGAAATGATGTCCGATACAGTTATCCTTTTTTAAAAAAAAAATAAAAAAAATAATATTCAAAACAAGATACTTTATTAATCATTCAAGGAATTCTCAATATTTTTACCGATTATTTTCATTAATAAATGGATGAAATTTGATATAATTGTAAATAAATGCATTTAAAAATATTGTTAAAACTTGTTGTTCATTTAAATGCATTAACTTCATGATTATAAAAAAATCAATCCAAATAATTCAAAACTGTTGCAATTTGATACCAGAAAGATATATCCTTATCGGTGACAAAAAAAAAGAAATAAACAAACAAATAAAAAAAAATAAAAATCTTTGCAATGTTAAAAAATTTGTAAAGCTTCACAGATAAGAATTATGCATAAAAAGTAACAAATTGTATGCTTTGAAATGCTCTCAGTTATTCTGTACCCCAATCAACATGCCGTATTTCATAGCGCCTCTTCATATTTGATATATTCAAAACCAGGAGCAAAGAAATAGGAATTAAAATCAAGATATAAAATGTCGTCGTATTGTATATATAAAAATAATTACCTTCATAACTTCCCGGAATTTTCCAATTTCGCGAGTTATCAAGTCTCTCTTACTTTCTTCGATCTCGGCATCATCCAAATTTAAGGACTTGGCGACCATTTTAGTTTGATGCTCCTCTATTAACGATAAAGCAAACATTAATAATAGATATATTCTCTATTATTTTAAATATATATATATATGTATATGTACATATATATACCTGGGGCAACTTGCGCCATTTCTAAATCAGTGGCATGCTCCGTAATTATTTGATTAATACGTGTTAATGCATCAGCATCTACAACTCTCATTCCTTCGTCCATGTAATCCTCGCCTTCCTCTCCCTCTGTACCTTCAGTAGGTGTTTCATCTTGTAATGGGGATTGACCTCCTCTAAGTTTCTTCCGTCTCTCTGCTACAAATCCATATAATAATAATGTAAAAGTTAACCAGTTATATATTCATTAAACATTGTTCATTACCTATACGATACGTTAATAATGTAATATGTATGAATACCTTTAAATTGATCAAGTACCACTTTAGCTTTAGCATCCACTTTAACGACAAGTTTTTTTGTGCCTATTGTCATATCATGTAACAATCTTACTGCTCTTAATCCTGCATCAGGACCAGCATATTCACAAAATCCAAAAGCTTGTACCCTTTTCCATGAAAGAACATGGCCACATGCGCCCAATATTTGTCGTATCATAACATCGGGTGCTCTGTCCATTATATTCCCAATAAAGACAGTAACTGGTGGTCCAGATTCCCTCTCACGACGGCGATTGTTATCGTGTCGGTTTTGATTGCGTGCATAACGTACGGCTGGTGCTGAGGTCTGCATCGCAGATACGGGTGTTGGAATCATCTATGTTTTATAAATGGTAGCTTTCTTAATAATGCACATTTCTACTCATGCACTGCATAGTGTTCCCTCCCATTAATTGTGCATTAGTTTGCGTTCTATCTCTTGCTGTACACTTCAACACCGGGTACTAAAAATTGTTCCTACATTGTTTCACCCGTGCAAATGAAAATTAATTGGAGAGACATTCACATGCACTAAACGACATTTTATATGAATGGTAGATTTTTATATAATCAATTTTATAATCAATTTTATAATCAATTTTATAATCAATTTTTTTTGTTTATTATATACAATTTTCAATGCAGCAGGTGTTCAGTTAATAAATAATTCAGACTACAAATAAATAAAACATTTTCAATGAATAAACTTGCAACAAATTAACACCTTTGCAAAAGATTTTTATGTTCGAATAATGAATTCCCCACAGAACAAATACACTATGAAGCAACGCTGTGTGTAAGATTTGCGAAACTGTATTTTTTTCCTTTCGAGAATTGATTAACAAACAGTTAATAAACATCATCCTTAAATAGATTATATTTTTTAACTCATCACCCACTGAAATATATTCATTGAAAAAGTTTTATATTTGATAGAAATATTATTATTGCAACATATAAAAAGATTCATAAGCAAATTAATTAGTAATTCTAGATCAATCTAAGCTCTACCTAATGAAGACAAAGTAAAAATAATATCTAATCGAAATATATACATGTTAAAATAAATATACCTTTTGTTATTCGCATCTAACCCACATTTATAAATATATTTTCTGCAGAATATGCATCATTTTTCATACGCGTAAGAAAAACTCAATATTAATTATTTATTCTCACTGAATGCAAATGTCACTATGCTCATAACATTAATTTGATTAGAAAGAAGTATAGAAATGATATTAAAACGATAATATTGTAGCAATGAATATTTTCTAGTTATTAAAAGTATAATATCAATATCAAAGATAATTAACACATTAAATACGACACCAGTTCCTATAGACTAGCCTTAAGCTATCCATCCAGACCACTTTGATCACCTATTGTTGACATTCTTGCATACTTTTCCAGATGGAAGATCATTGTGATCCGAACGGAAAGCTTGACAAGAGAGACTTGACGTTTAGTGTGTCAAACAGAATAATACAGAAAGCTATGAAATATTATGTTTTAATAATCACAACACACATCAAAAAGTAAAATATTATGATAAAATGGCACGGAAATATCTAACTAACACTGACATAAAACAAACATGCACAATTAAAAATAAATTGAAATAAATGAAACGTTGATACTTACATGGGCCATAGGCATTACTCCACCAATAATTGGTGGTGGTGCACCAACCATATATGGCATAGGAGGCATGCCTGGTATCCCCATGGGAGGTTGTCCAGGATACGACATAATGTATTTTAACTTAAATTATGGCAGTGCTCTTGCTGCAAAATAATTAACACACAATATTAAATATAATTAAGGATATATATATATATAAAAATATTAAGTATACTGTACACAATGCGATGAACTTTGACAAAATGCAGAAAAAAAAATCTACAATTGTCATACCAAAGGCATAAATGTGTACAAAAAGATTCGACAATAGTTTTGCATCAGCAAAATACAAATAAATACCTGCAAATAATGTACAATTTGTTAAAACATATGAAAAACCTTCATGTTCTCTTACAACAGTCAATTATCAAAATTGCATGTAAGTATTAAAGGGACAAATGAAGGAATAATCAACATCAAATATTAATTCGATTAAAACGTTCTCGTTGAAGGAAATGAGAATCTTTAAATTAGACTAATTAATATATTCACTACCGATCGCCTTTTTGATGTCAGATCAAAGAAGAATAATGGATGCCTTCAGATCCTAACCATTAAAGTAACGACGAAGCGCGGAAACACACACATATACTACTACTCCAATATTCTTACTTACACAAGGAAACCCGTTAAATATATATAATATATCATCATTTTTTTTCACTAATTCGCGTCATGGTTTATTTGAAATATTCTCAATAAAACGAAACGCAAATATAAGGGGGAATAAGAAACTGTCGCATAAATTTAATTTTAACGGTCGTATTGAACTATTCACGTCTTTGCACTTCCACCATTACAGCTTCGTATTCTTCCCTCTAGCATTGTGAAAGTTGCCTCGAAATCAGAATAGCTAACATAACTTTTTTTAGGGAATTTTATTATTTATTTATGAGGCATTAATTATATAGAGAAATACTAAATGTACTATTGTTTCATTAATATATGTGTATTAATTAATAATAAATATTTATTACAGATACTTCTGCTTACGCGCGTCCACTAAATTTTTCGTTTCCATCAATATTCACATATCTCTCTGTCTCTCTCTTTCCAACATTTCGTTCATCAATTATTAACGAATAACGTAAAACTTCATTACTTAACTGTTTTTTAACATGTTGATATAAATAAATAATTGTTAATAAACTTATATTTTTCTTCTCGCACAAAGCACGTTATTAGAAATTTTTCTATGTTTGATTAATTTTGATTGGTTGATTCCGAATGACTTATTTTGATTGGTT
>NW_014569918.1:25182-68295 GCF_001313835.1 Polistes canadensis
ATTTTGATTGGTTGATTCCGAATGACTTATTTTGATTGGTTATTCTCGAACGATATCGAAAAATGTGCTCATTCGATATAAATAAACAATATTTATACTCTTGATAATATTATTTAATATTCTATTATATAATATGTAAGAGAAATAAAAGGAAGAAAGTAATTAATAATAATCTATTATAATGTAATAGAGATAAATAATAATGAGATTAGAAATTAATAATGAGATGTCATCCAGATGGCATCTCAGTATAGCAACTTTTCCACTCTATGTTATACTTTACACTTTGGTCTATGAAATGGCAGTGCAATGCATTATAAAGTTGAATGGCGTACATTAACGTTAAGCCGTTATAATAGAAAGAAAACAAAGTATAGATCTAATTGTTTAAGTTATAATTGGTGTAATAAGGAAAAAATCTCATTTAAAATTGCATTTTTCTACACGACAATGAATTAAATATCATTAACAAGATAAGCAACTAGTGATTTTATTTCTCATTTATTTTCAAACAATCTCAGTGAATCTCTCATTCGCGTAAAGAAACCAACTTTCCATTTCGATATTTACATACGTTTATATTTAAATTATTAAAACGTAAAATAATATAATATCGATCGTTTTAAGAATTTTTTCTACTGCGTACTATATTCAAATATTATTTGCACTTATATCAGTCAGTCTTTTTATTAAATAGATAAAAATAATTGATAGTGTTATGTTAGTTTACGTTATCCAATACAAAATATACCGTTGAAACATACGTAAACAATGTAAGTACGCATAGTTAAAAACTTTAACTATGAATTTAGTTGCATTTAATCAATATCAAAGATATTTCATTTATTTTGTAAAATCATTTATCAGATTTAACGATTATCGATGATTTTTTGAATGTTTCACGAATATTTATTTTCATTTATAAGGACATTTTATTTTTACATTTCATATACAAATTTGTATATATTTTTTGTCATTATTTCATAAAGATGACGTTAGTCTTTTTATCCTTACAGTAGCATCTACATACAATTACAGATTTGATAAATATTAAGCTTTGTATATAAAGCGTATCTAATAAGAAAATAAGTTAAATGTTAATCTCTCTCTACGATCAAATAGTAAAAATGGCGCCAAGTCGAGATGATCTACCTAAAAGAATTGCAGCTCCGGGCTGTAGATTACCAGCTAAATTACCAGTTGATGAAATTCTCACAGATATTACACAAAACAAATGGAGACTTGGTAACAGTATTGGATACGGTGGATTTGGTGATATATACCTAGGTATGAAATTTGTATGATACATTTTTAACCATTTAAATACTATGAATATATACATTTGGCGATTGCTAATACGAATACAAATAATGCAATATTGGTTTGTGTATTGATATTGTTTTGCATCAAAATTATACTCGAAAAAAACTTTCTTACATTATTTCATTTGAAAGAATAACAATTGTAATTTATTAATTCATTCCTACAAAGTACTTTGGCTAAGAATATTCAACATTCCAAGGGTTAATTAACCTCTTACGCTATAAGAACAAGACTCATGATTCACTTAATGGCCCAAATATGAAAAACATGAATCCTACTCATGACAAATTTTACAGGCCAAAGAAACACATAATATGACACACATGCAATAAATCATATCGCAATGAAATAAAAAATAACTTCGAAATTTGTACTAATTAATAAAAATATTATATTTTTGTAGCTTCCAAAGACATAACTTCCCCAGTAAGAGACGATGCACAATATGTTATTAAAATTGAACCTCATAACAATGGACCTTTGTTTGTTGAAATGAACTTTTACATTCGTGCATCAAGAAAACATATGAGTTAGTAATTAATATTACTATTATTATAATTTTTAAATTAAAAATATATTATACATATTAAATTATATATACCTTCGTGTTTTAATCATTTGTCATAGTTGAAAGTTGGTGTAAAACACAAAGAAAAAGAAGAATAGGTGTACCTACTTATGAAGGATCTGGTTCTCACATCTATAATGGGCAACGTTACAGATTTTTAGTGATACCAAGATATGGGATAGATATTGGTAAACTGTTTATATTAAACAACAGAAAATTACCAACTAAACTTGTTAATAATTTAGCTGTACAAATGGTGAGATAATATGTTATTTTTTGTTATTCTTTGATATAATCGTTAAGAAAAAAAAGGAAGGTAAATCTCTCTCTGTCTTTATATTTAATTTAACTTTACAGCTAGATGCATTAGAATATATTCACAGTCATGGATATGCTCATGCAGATATTAAAGGACCTAATATTTTATTAGCCCCTTATGACGACTCTGTAGTAAGAGAAAAATCGCAAGCATACTTGGTTGATTATGGATTAGCTTACCGCTTTAGGACAACAGCAGGAATCCATAAGCCATTTGTTCATGATGAAAGAAGGGCACATGAAGGAACCTTAGAGTTTACATCCCGTGATGCACATCATGGAAGTATGTATATTGTTAATAATTGTATTTTTTATAATTAATAATTAATTTGTGTATTTGTTTTCAGCACATTCGAGAAGAGGAGATCTTGAAACATTAGGATATAATTTATTACAATGGGTATGCGGTAAATTACCATGGGAGAAAGATAATAATGATTTAATTGTAACAATTAATCCAGAAGAAGTTCATGCTGAAAAGGAAGCTTTATTATCTAATTTACCCCTACTCATGGAAAAATGTTTCCCAAATAAAAAAAATTATCCACGTAAATAATTTTTTTTGTTTTAATTTTATTTTATGATAATTATTAAAATATTTTGATACGTCTATGTATATATATATATACATTTTTGTAAACAGCTGCCCTTATGGAATATATGAAGTACATCACAGAATTAGGCTTTGAAAGCAAACCAAATTATTCTTATTTAAGAAGTCTATTTCAACCCGGTACGAATCAAGAAAGTAAAGTTCCTACGTGTCTGTTCAACATTCAGGAATCTAATGAGAATACTTGTGCCACGTCGATTAAGCGACCCTACTTACGAGAACGTAAACCATGTAGACCAGTAAATGGCGAGGTAATTAAAATATATTAATGATAAGATCATTATACTATTTAATTACTAATACACACATTTCTTGGTAGCCATATTTCTAACTATCGCTCTTTTTTAAACTTAAACAAATAAATGTATATAATGTAATATATATTAATCGCAGAATATATTCAATATTTATTTTAGATTCGGATAACAAGAAATACACAATTGAAAAGTCAACCAAAAAAATTCTGTTGGGAGGAAGTTTTGGCATTTCATCCAGACAGATTAGCAAAAATTAGCATACAAACACCGCCAACTACTTTGACACCGCCACCGTCCCCACCGCCATCACCGATTTCATCACAACCTACTTATGCGATGTTAGATGTTTTACGTAAAATGAAAGAGAAACAATCAGCAACATTTAAACATAAATCACGATCGGCAGAGTAAGTATATAATTAATATTTTTCATTTTTCTAAGATTTAATTAGAAATCAAATTGATAATCATACCAACAACAAAAAAACCGTACCTTCTGTTTAAAACAGCTGTGACCTAAGAACAAAGTGGATGACTCCAGCGATGGAAAAAGTTGTAAGCTTGAAAAAAAGACCAACAGAATCTTTGAGTTCTTCGATGGTAGAGTCCATTACATTCGATACATCTGGTACAGCACGCGTAACACGTTCTCGAGTAGCAAAATTAAAACGTAAGTTAAATTTATCCAAATGAAATATACAGTAAGTCACAAGAGTATTCGTACCCCCCATTATCAATTGAAAATAATCAATATTTTCTTGTTATACAATATATTTCTTTCTTTTATTTTAGGTTTAGGAACTAACAACAAATTTAATCAAGCAAAAGAGCGCAAAAAAAGAAGTAAATCTAAGAATTATGATGATATAAATTAAGCTAATTTGTTCTTTATCAACCTCTCAACGTCTATTGTTAACGAACAATATATTTGCCTATCCGATTCATTTTATCATCAGACATATACTTAAAGTATTATATGATTTTTTTTTCTCTATTTCTCATTTTTTTATATAGCTCTTAGATTTAAATAATAATCAATATTCGACGATCCTATAAAAAAAGGATTAAAGTAAAACATTTGACCTATTATTAAACATCATTACTGTGTTATATAGTTCGCTGTATAATGTTATTGATAAAAGAAAAGATACCGATGTATTATCGCAGAGACAAATTTCGTGTTGTTAATCAACAAATAAAAAGAAAACTATATCTATATATATATATATANTATAAGTACTCTTCTGTATTATCATATGTGATTCTTATTGAGTTTAGAAATGAAAATATGTACAAAAGAGAATGGTACTGTCGTAAGAATGTTTTTTTAAACAAGTAATTGTGTTTCTCATTTTTGTTTTTCTCATTTCGTTTCTTTTTTTTACCTTACTTTATTCTACTTTACTTATATAAAAAAATTTTTTTTTTAATAAAATCGTGCAATGAATGTACAATTTTTTCCAAGTGCTTCTATAGTGAGTGAATAATTATTATACATATAAAAATATAAATACACACATATAGAGAGAGTATAAGTAGAGGATAAAAATGATTTTGAATGATATTATTGCATAACTTTAATATTAGAGTAATATATCTGTCTCTCATTCTCTCTCTGTCAAAGCTAAAGAAAAAAAAATCAAAGAAAATTATGTTAATTTTAAAAACTTAATTTTAAAATATATTATTCGTCTAATGGAAAAACAAGAATCGTAGAGCTGATATGAAAAAAATAAAATCTAATATAAATTTCGTAGTATATCGTACGATCTTGTGTAAAAATTTATAAAAGTAAAAAGAAAAAAAAGGATAATAAAAAGTCGAAAAAATGTAAGGAAGAAAGAAAATTATAATTACTCTTCCAAAACAATAAATAATGTGCTTGTCGATCTCAAAATGATGTAATGAAACTTTTAATGGCGTTCGAAACATAATAGGTATCTAAAAACAAATAATTAGAACAGTGTCCATTCATTTATATGCACACATATGTATATTACGATTTCATCGAAAAAAAAAAAAAAAAAAAAAAAGAAAAAGAAAAATAAAAGTACAATTATTTACTCGTAACTTGAATTATGCATTTGTTTGTCGCGTTTAAAAGACGTACGTTGTTTTTCTATCGCAAAGAAATATCATCTATTTATCATATTAACTAATCCTCATTCTACGAAAATTTAACCGAACTTTGATTATCGCTTTTAAAAGCGATAAACAATGAAATATTGAATAAACATCAATTAGAAATCTAATATAGATATTTCGTTTTAATTATAATTTAAAGGAGTTTACTCGTTAAGAACGATTGTCTTGGAACAGGTAAAGAGAAAAACGAACAAACAAAAAGTCAGCAATTGATTGAAAAGAAAAAACAATAGAAAACTTCATTGCTTTGCTTAGAAATGAGAAAAAACGTTTTTGTATTTTCAATTATTAATAAGTAATTAAATAATTAATAAATGAAGTGTGCAACTGGAGATTTTAAATGTGCAATTAAGAGCACTTATTCATTTTTTTGGTACTGTTAAGGTTCCTTGCCAGCGTTCCTACGGTGCTCTCGTGCTTTTTCCATCGTTTGTCACCGCTAGAAGCTTTCCTAGAATCACGCATTTGGCCACCGGCCGAGTTTCGTCTACCAATTCCCTTTTTACCCCTTACTCTTCGAATTTAGCGTACGGATCGCTAAGAACGAGAATTAGGGTGAATCACTTGAAACACGCACCCTGTCCTTTTCCTCTTTGTCAGATATTCATCGGTATTTATTGACCGTCAGCTGTGTTTTCTCTCTTACAATTAGAAAATTTTCCTCCGACAAACGCTTGCAATATTATTATTATTACATTTACGATTAGATCTTTTGATTATAATTACTTCTTCTTTATATTTCATATATTATTTTTTTTAATTACCGAAAAATCTTGTTTAATTTTAATCTTTCGTCATCATAACGACCCATACAATCATGCCAAAAAATATCGTAACGAAAAAAAGATTAATTAACTTCCTGTCTATTTTTTATTTTTCATAAAATTATATTCAATGCAAAATAAACGAATAAAAAACAACGTTTATATCGTTATAGAATTTATTGAAAGTAAACAATAGACTTGTTTTCTTAGTTTTTGTATTCGAATTTAATCAGATATAATGACGAAGTTCTCTCTCTCTCTCTCTCGAGAGAGAGAGAGAGAGAGAAAGAGAGAAGTAAACAAGGCGACGAGAAGCGTTAGAAAACAATTTAAAAAGAAGAAAATAAATAACACGCTTGTTATTTTCGCACGTTCGAAATGAGACGCGTGAATGCAATACGCGCGAATCTTTCGTTTAAACATCGTCAGAGCGCGACACGTCAATGTTCCAATTGGTATGCGCATGCGTAACTTAGTTCGATGCACCGTATAAATATTAGCGCTGAAAGTTTTCGCGGGTAGTTGCTCGCGCGCAATCAGACAACGAGTAAGTCAGTTGATCGTTTTACTTTGGGTTTTTTTTCCTACAAACGAAAACTCACTCTACAAGCGCAAATCGAGCTAAAATTTCTCTTATTCACACAAAAATCTATATATATATATTATTTATTTAAATATAATATAATATAAAACAAAACAAAAAATAGAGTACGTATGGTACTGGCGGATCATTTTTCGCTTGAGGCGATAGAGGAGGAAGAAGACGAGAATTTGTTGGAAGAAAAGGAAAGGAAGAAATTCGTAATAAAGGAAGAGAAAACGATAGGAATCATCAAGATGCCGGCGGACGTAGCAATGCATACCAACTTTTTACAATTCAATAAATCCAGCCTGAAGGATTCTAACGTAGATTCCTGTTGGAATACCGAGAACATGAGCGGTTATATGACTTTGGTTGGTCCGAATGGTCAGCGACAGGGCGTGCAGGTGAAGGTCTATCGTACAAGCGTAGAACACTTTGCGATAATATATCCACAGAAAAAGGTTTGCCGACCATTGGGCGTACTCAATTTGAGGAATATGACTATCGAAAGATTAGGGGACGAGGGTTTCCTCGTACGTCAAAAGGGCATTGACTCGCCAGTAGCGTTGACCTTTTTAATGGAGAACAAAAAGGAGTTGGATTATTGGATTATAGCGTTTACAGCTAGAACGAGTCCTTTGGTACACCAAAGTAGCTTGCCCATAGTCGAGGAAGAAGAAATCTAATTTGGATGATGATACTTCGAAGACAATAAATTATTTATTCGATTAACAGACACACAGTGTCCTTGAGTTGGTAATAGAAGAATCAATCAAATCAATAGTGCTGGCATCCTAATGGTGCTCGAGGATGCATGATGTGCGTGCATGGCTGAAAGCCATCCATCCATCCATCCATCCAACCAACCAACCAACCAACCAGTAGATAGATCTTCGTGTGTGTCTGTGCTTGTGTCTCCTCGTTCTTCTGATTAAAACGAGGACGAGAGAGAGAGAGAGAGAGAGAGAGAGAAGGAAAGGTGTGCCACTCCCGAAGTTCATTAAAACTATTCTTCCGGGGGGTTCTCCAGAAAATATTGACAACGGGGGAAAAGAAACACGAGGAGGAAAAGAAGACGTAGTCTTCCTTGAGTAATTTTCAAGGACGTCCAGGGAAAAAAGAAGACAGAAGAAAAAAGCAAGAAAAGGAAGAGAAAGGATTGAACGAAAGACAGATAAAAAGAGAGAGAGAAAGATAGATCGTTTCGAAAGATCGAAGGATAAATCCCCTATAAGTAGGCTCGATCATTTTATCCTTTTTCCTCTCTCTCTTTTCTTTCTCTTTCTTAACTAAAAAAAAAAAAAAGGAATACGGCAAGATAAGAAAAGGCGTACGCGTAGTTTTAAACTCTCTTTCTCTCTTGGATAAACGTCGAGGCCATGTTGGCACTCTTTCCTATGAAACGACCAGCAACACTACCACCACCACCAGCAGCAGCAGCATCATCATCGATCCCAACCTGCTGCAGCCAATCGCGGCTTACCTTTCATTCGAAGAAGTAGAAGAAGAAGAAAAAAAAACAAATGTGAAATGGAAGGAAGGAAAGAAAGGATTGAAAGAAATGTTTCGAAGATGGCAAGAAATTTTGCTTCGTTACATTTTTCTATTGCAAATTCAATCGTACATACGTTTTCTATCATCTATCCTTATCTATATATATATTATATCTTTCTCTTTCTCTCTCTCTCTCTAATTTTTATCTTGATTTATCTCATCTTTTCTAAAATAGAATGGAACAAACAAAAATCAAACGAACAACCGTTAAGTTCTACCTGGCAACGATGAAAAAGAAATAGAAGGAAGAAGTTCTCGCGTTCTCCATTTATGTTTCATGAAAGGAGACCATTATTATTCTGTCCTTCTTTTACGATAAGATTAAAATAAAGAGAAAGATAATAAATTGATAGAGATAAATAGATAGATAGATAGATATACATATATGGATTAAATATGAAAGAGAATTTTCAAGGGGGCAAACAAATGAGAATTTTCTCTTTTATCTTTTTTTTTCTTGGGTTTTTTTGCCTTCGATAAAATTATTGTTCATCGTAAATTTTCCTTTTCGATCTTATTATCAAAATTGAATATGTGTGTGTTATTTGTGAGATGTGTATTGGTTACTACTTAAAGCGTTAGTCGCTGTTTAACATTGCAAATTCAAATTTTCTTAGAAAATATTTTTCTTAAACACACGTATAACAAATTAATTTTGTAATGATTATTTTTGTTTAATAATTCATAACACGCGTTATCGCGAAGTGCAGTTAGGACAAATCGAAACCTTTTAAAGCATCAAGATACGAATCGGTGTTTGTCTTTACGGTTTAAGTCGCGTCTCGTTTCGAATAACGTGTATTGAATTATTTGATTATTTTTAACGATCTTTCGAACGGTGATAATCAGGAAGAGAGAGAGAGAGAGAGAACGATATTCAACTTTGAAATTTTAATACGACGAAAAATTTCTTATCTCGCGATTGAATAAGAAAAATTGTATAGAAGAAAGAAATAAAAAGAAAAAGGAAGATAAATAGAAAAAAAGTTAAAAGATAAAAAAGATATAAGCGATAGATAGATAGATATAGTTTATTTATCGTCGCATTAAAATATACCCATCGAGTTATTTGCGATAAAAATTAATTTAAGATTTGTCTGTGATATTACGTAGAGATGAAAAATGATGCTGTCGATTGCTCTAGGCATCGAAAGATATCCCATAATTATTAGAAATACATTATATATATATATAAACACATAAATACATACATACGAACATAAATACATCGAGTAAGTTATAATAAACAAGGTCGTTCAATCAAATATGCGATCGAATTTGATGATCAATGGGATTTGAACATTTGTTTCCCATTTCCCATTTATTGTAAATGCAAATTCATATATTTTTTTTATTTAGTTATCTATCATTTATATGATTATTATTAGAAGAAGAAGAAGAAGAAAAAAAAAAGAAACAAAATTCATTTTATTCGATCTCATATTTAATACGCAGAACATCCTTGCATATGCGTACACGTTAGTTACACGAGTATATAATATTAAAAAAGAAAAAAAAAACATATACATACACGCACACAATCGAAAAAAAAAAAGATATGAAATAATATGATTTGGAAAAATCGACGTAGTACTCTTCGAGCCCGATCGGTGCGAGTACTTACTTTTAATAATTAAATCATACTCTTACTTATACGTATCGATAATCTAATTTTTTAATTTTACCATTAAAGTTTGTTGGGATCGTCGCCAAAATTCAAATCAATCGATCCTTCGAAATCTTCGTTCATCATCTTGTTGTCAACGAGCGCACACGCACGCACACATATGCAAAATGTATCCGATTAATCGTAAGAAACGAACAAAAATACAAAACGATAAGGGAAGGGCTTTTTGTAATCGGGCTCGAAACCATTTCCATGTATCTTTGTAAATATTAGTTAGAAGAAAAAAGAACGAAGTTTCCAATTTTCTTTCTTTTTTACTTGTTTTTCCCCTCTTTTTCGCGAGGAAAAAAAAGAAAAAAGAAGAAGAAAAAACTTCGTCGCGAGCATTTCAATATATTAATGTATTCGATGATTCAATTAACAAAATTAAATTAACGATCGATAATTTCTAATTTAAAATAATAAAAAGAAATACTTTTAACACACCATAAATTGTTCAGCAGCAAAAAAGTCATTGCTGATTGATCTTTCGACGACGACGATCAGATTGTATAATATAAGTTATAAACAAACTAATATTCTTAGGTTTATTAGAACTTTTGATAAAAATCAATATATGATCAAACTTCCAACTATCTTTTACAATAAGAAAAATAAACAAAATGTAGTTTATCGTTTAGATCAAGGCTTCTCAAAATTTTCCATTCAACGCGTCGAATTTATTCGCAAATAACAAATAAATTTCAAGATCCTATACCATCTTTCCTTTTTGTTATCATAAACTAACGGATTTACTCTATAAGACGTGTAGGATCATTTAAACTCTGCTTTCGAATTTATAATTTAACAATTGAATCATTTGATTTTACAAATTTCTCTGTAACTCTTAAATTTAATTACGTGATAAATATGGGGGCTCCATACGATGGAGATCGTTAGTCAAAATTTTGAGAAGCCCTGGTTTAGATAATAATAATCGTATTAATTATCATAGTCTTTCTCTTGATTGTGTGTAGCGTACGAGTATAATCGATATACACGCGCATATCGATATGATTAATATTCTTTGTATATATAAATACATATAAATCACCAAAATAAACGTCGTTCGTGTCATGATAATATATAAATGATTGTATTTACTTTTCATATAATTGAACCCTAACGATTGTCCCTTTAATTGATATTAGAATTTAATGAAACTAATGAAAGATCTTTTGTGCGATTAAAAAAAAAAAAAGCTTGGATAATCAAAATTAAATGTCAGATTTATGAGGAAAAATATTCGCAAGTTTATGGTTTAGTTATTAACGATACAAATACATACACTTGTCTCTTATATACGTTAAAAAAAAAAAAAAGAAAAGACACGTAAATTACATAACGAGTAAAACGAGCTTGTTTCATGCATGTTGAACTTGTATTTTCTTTGGCTTTTCGTTACAAAATGGTGTGTTCTTATATATTAATTATATATATTTCTTATGCGTAATATCTTTTATATTACATTATTGTTTTAATTTCTTTTTTTTTCTTTTTTTTTGTCCCCCTAGTAATCTTGAGATTAAGAATAACTTATATGTTAGACATTATGAAATCACGATGAGTTTCTTTCGTTATGTCGGTCAGGCACATTGCTATATAAAATGATTGTGAGAGAAGATCGCGGCCATTGACTTTGCCATTTCCGTTTTACGTTTACCAGCTTGTCTGCTAACTATAAGTAAAAGAAAGAATAATAATAATAAAAAGAAGAAGAAGAAAATCAAAAGACCTGGTATAAAGAGAAAACATTTTATGACACTCGTATTAGTTTTATTTAATTTGAAATACGAGTTTTAAACACGTTTTATACATCGATTTTATACCTTAACGTTTTATACAAGTATATATATAGAAGATTGTACGAATACGAGAGATACCTCATTTTATTTGTTTTAACAATAATTAATAAATCATCTCAGAAAAAATGTATATGCACATTGCATCACTTGACTCAGATTGAATATTTGAATTTAGTCATGTTATGTTCCTCGTTTAAAAAATTCCATTCATTAAAAGAAAAAAATCTGAGGACGATTGATACTGAAAAAGATTGTTTTCAATCATTAAAATATATAATAATTAATAACATTATATTATACTTCTAAAACATATCAAAATTTATTTAAAGTTCTCAGATAGCTACCTTGGTACAACTACTACTACTACTACTACTACTCATATTTTTTTATCTTCTTCTTTATATATGAATAAAATATATAAAATGTATTGTGTGTTGATGCGAAAGGGGGATCAAAAAAATCCTCTGTGTGAAAAAAATACATTTTTAAATAAGGACTACTTTCGTAACGTTCAACAACGACTATTTTATTCCTTTGCTATGTCAACGGTTTTTGTCCATCTGCACGCATACATATATACAAGTAGAATCCTGTTGAATTGAATAATAAAAGGGTCTCTTCTAGGTATATACCTTAAAAATAACCTTTTATATTTTTGTTCAAAAGAAATGCACACCCTTCGAGACGATGGATTTATTCTTTTATATAAATGATAACAATAGGATTCTCTTCTTCTTCCCCCATGAGAGGAGAAAGCATACCTTGAAGAAAACTTCGTCTTTACGATACGTTAAAAAATCATTCTCAATAGTTTTCTTTTCAAACTATAAAATTGATCAGAACAATTATTAATCCAATTCATTTATTATTCTGATCAATTTTTTCCTTCAAGTATTTTCAATAATTAATTTTTATTAATTAATACAGTTGTGATTCTCTGTAATTGTTTTTTTTTCTCCGTTTATTTTTATACAATAAAACAATGGTGTAACGTAATTATTAATTAAAATATATTGTAATATGGTTATAGATTTGAAACGGTAAATATGTATCGAACCACGTAATCCTTTTACGTCACTTGAGTCACGGAAGAAGAAGAATATCGCGCTCGGAAGCACGAGATTACGTAAATCCAAACTTGATTACAGACTCGCATAATTTCATGGAAAGAAAGAGAGATAGAAAAAAAAAGAAAGAGAAGAGTAGACGTTATCACAATCTTTGTATAAACGTTAGTGTTCTTCTTCGCATAACAAAAAAAATATCTATTTGATGACGTCATTATATATATTTTGATTGATGGATAAAAGGCCAAACATTTTTACATATATCTTTTTCTTTTTTGTAAAATATCTTTTTACGTATATTATATACGATTGTGTGTGAGAATAAATTTCAATGAAATATTGAATATTATATTGATTTTAAAAATGTGTAGTTAATAAAAATGAATGTATATCTCTTACACGACACACATATATGCACACACACACACATACGTTATGTCTAGTAAATCGATATTTATAGATGACGATAGTTTCTTACCTTTAAACTTTAATGGCCCTTTCATAGTTACATAGTTTGTTCTTTCAACATAGTCAAAGTACTTACAACCAAGCCGTGGAATTAATCCTATGTTCTATTAAATAGCATAACTTATAGTTGACTAGCTATAGTATCAATTGTTCAGTTATTTGCTAACTTTTCTTTCATACCAAGTTATAATTCTTTTGTTCTCACCGATATTCTTTAGTTGAAAGGTACGGCTATAATAATTTTTCACGCTATCAACTTTAAAAGGCCGACGTACGTAAGGTGACGACAAATTACTATGATTATGATTATAATGACGATAGTGACGAAGATAGTGACAAAGATAGTGACGACGAGGAAGATTTTTCTATCTTCTCATGAAAGTTGAACCTACACCTGGTTGAAAAGTCAGCAAATATCGAGTAACTGTAGTTGTACGTGCCAATGCAACTGGATGCAATCAGGTTCTTATTATGATAATAGGAAAACAACATTTCGAAGTATTTGAGGCATTGAAAGAAGGGTTGAAATTGTCTGAGATACAAAAAGAGTATTAAACCGATTGAAATTGTTAACAAAATTGTATATGATTTGTTAACTTTAAAAATATTTAGGACTTATAAATGTTTAATTAAATAATTCGTATTTAATTTCGTTACATATTTATGATTAATATTACTATAACCGAGATTTTATTTTGCACTTTCTTTTTCCTACTACTTCAATTACGTTGCCTTTCGAGTGTTAAATATTCCCAAGAGTAAACTTTTCTCTTCCGTGTACCCACAAGTAGATAGTACTCTTTGTCTTTGTGTCTCGTAAAAGCATGTGAGGAGAACTTTTTTTATTTTAATTCTCCATTTTTTTCACTCTCACTACTTTTTCTTTTCTGTAATCATATTATTTTTTCTCTTATAAATTTTCTTCTTTTTTTTTTTATTCAAGGGTAAGAGTATTTTTAAAATCGTAGACATTTCTTTTTTTTCAAAATTATAGATCATTGTTTATTAATCATTGTAATGTTCGAAACGATAGATTTTTAAATTCAAATTATACTTTACTGTAATAAATAATTTTCATTGAGTAATTTCTTTCTATAAGCGTGTACTTTTATAAAGTCTAAGATTTATGATTTACCTTATATTAGAGATACATAAATTCTAATTTATATTTTTCTCAAATTTTTCCGAAGTTTAGAAGAGAAAAAAATATCTCTAAAATTATATTTCAAATGAATACGCGTAATATACTTTGAGTTAATCTTTTAAAGTATGTATTTCACTCTCTCTCTCTCTCTCTTTCTCTATCTGTTATTTTCTTTTTTTTTTCTTCACACGTATACGTCAATGATTTTTATTTCTCTCATTCATTGACGTCATACTTCTATCACTCTCTCTCTTTTCTGTTCTTTTCTTTTATCATTAAAATAATGTGATAATAACACAAAAAGGTGTAGAACATTTAAAACGAATGAAATTTGCAAGAATGTGAGTATAGTGAAGTGGTCAAAGGCCATAACTCGTTCGATACACTATATGCGTATATATATATATATATATATATACCATAAAAAAAAAGTCAATATAGCAAACAACGTTTGTAAATTTATCAAAAACAAGCGTGAGTAATAAATGATAGATCGAATCGATCTTCCTGACCTTCCCCTGACGTTCGTACGATACAAACATAACTTGATATTATAATTACAATTTTTACTCTTATTATTTTTTTCTCTTCTTTTCTTTTTTATTTCAGAAATAACACGCTAATGTACCGTGTCTCATTTACCCGAAGAAATTTCAATTTTCTATCTACCTCCCATAAATAATGATCTATAATTTAAAAAAGAAATAAAAAGAATAAGAAGAAAATTTATAAGAGAAAAAAAATATGATTACAGAAAAGAAAAAGTAGTGAGAGTGAAAAACATGAAGAATTAAAATAAAAAAATTTAATAAAAAAAGAAAGGAAACAAAATTAATTTCATTCATCTTCAAATGAACGATTCATCAGTATGTTTGCGTATACGCACGCGTTTATACGATTATGCATTTGTTTACAAAGAACATTGCAATTGAACGTTTCGGGATAACAATGTTTATTTACAATACGCGAAGTTACAATGCGCAAACTCAACGTGCATCACCGATAATAATTTCGGTTTTACTCCCCCACGCCCCTCTATCACTCAATTTATTCCCCTCTCCTTCTTCTTCTTCTTCCGTCCCCTCAACCACCCACACAACCACCCATTTTTCGTATATTCCTACTGGATCGATCGTTTTCATGCAAATTACATGAGAGAGTGTCCAGGGCAAACGAACCATTCCTACTTTTACAATTTACACATTTAATACAATATGTATATCTCTTTCTATTCAATACATTTGAAAGAATTTGGTTAATATTAAACGAGAACTTAGGAATAATATTCTCTAATAATACGTTAATTAAATTAAAACACGATATGATAAATTAAATCAAGAAATAATTATTTTTATCGCGTGTATTAGTATTATTTATTATTATTTATATTTATAATCACAGGTTTTTATTGCACAACTTACAAAGTTTTTTGCAATAAAATGTGTATCCAAAAGATTCGTCAATAATTAATGATCAATGATTAAATTCAATATACGTGTAATAAGAAATAATGAGAAAATTAGAAAAATTGATTAGATGACTTGTCAAAGATTATTAATATTTTCATTGATAAATATTCAAGAAAATGATTACAATAGAATGACTCAACCCATCCATGACATAACAATCTTATTCTACGCGATCTAAATAATAATAATTTAATATATATATACATAGAATAAATTATATTGCAAAAGAAAAAATTTCTCACGATTCATTTAAAATCATTCAAATGAAATCGAAAAGCAATTGGATTAGTCACAAGTTTTCTTTTGTGTGTGTGTTTTTTTTTCTATAAACTTTCCTCTCGACAACACTCCCTTTTCACTCTTTGACCCCCTTCACCCTCGTCGTCCCGTCCCCCTTTTTTACCCCACTACTTTCCGGATAGAATAAATTTAACTCGCGAACGTTGGACTCGCAAATACATTTTCAAGGAACGTATTCGTAAGGCAAGCTTCGCTCGAATTAGAAGGGTTCGTTTGTGTATGCATGCATTACATACGTGTGCGTGACTATGCGTGAATATTATTCGTGTTCATACCTAACTCTATGCGTGTTTGTGTATGCACTTTATGAAGGGAAAGCACCTCTTGTTGGCCCTTCTCGTCGTTGGTTGGAAACGAAAGACTGATTCATCCGGGAATATCCTACTTCTCTCATTTCTATCTCTATCTCTATCTTTTTCCTAACTTTATTTTATAGTTACACATTATATTAGAAAAAGATAGATTTTTCTATTTCAATGTGTTATAAGAAATTTTCTTACATTTTTTATATCCTCATTTCGTTCGTTCGTTCGTTCGTTCATTCATTCATTCATTCATTTTTTCTATTCTTCTTTTTCTTCTTCTTCTTCTTTTATATTTTTAACTCGATTTTTTCTCCTATTCATGGGAAATGATAAACAGAGTAAGTGTATCATTAAATATTTTTGATTTCATGATTTTCTTCGTATAAATATGTATGATTAATTTGTGTTAGATTAATTGTATATTATTATTATTATTTTTGTATTATATAATAATTCTATATGTATATAAATAAGACTGGTTTAAACTCCTAGGAAATATACGAAGCGTGTAAGATACTCGAAATAAGATTATTTGCGGACAGTAGGATGATTCGATGGAAGTTCCGTTGACTCTCAAATCTTATACGGTGTACATATCTATATTTTGTCGTATAGTAGTATAATCCAATAAAATATTTTTCAATCCGACTAGATCGACATTTTTTTCCCCTTTTTTCTTTTTTTTCTTTTCATTTTTCAATTTGTTTAGCAATATAAACTAAAAGCTGCTAAAAGAAATCTATTAGAACGAATAAAAATAAAAAGATGAGAAGAAGAAGACGAAGGTAAAATAGTAAAATTGGTTAACCAATTATTGAAAAATAAGAAAACTCGATTTTTTGTTGCTTTCCGAAACTTTTGACCCGTGTATTTTTATGTTGCGTGTATATTTGTGTGTCAGCGACGTTTCTCTTCTCTTCTCTTCTTCTTTTTCTTTCCAACTTTTATTTCTAGGTCAAAGAATAGAATAGAAAAGAATAGAAAAAAAAAATAAAAGGAAACAGATTTGTTCTTCTTCCAAGCATAGGAGTAGAGAAACGTTTTCCACGACCCTACACGATATAAGAGGTTATGCTTCCTAAATCTTATTGTATACTGAAAAATGTAATGTGAATGTGAATGCGAACAACGTACAATAGAAAGAAATAAAAAAAGAAAAAAAGAAAGAATATAGAACGAGAGATAGAAAATGAGGAAGGAAGGAAGTAAGTAAATGCCAGGTGCATTTACGATGCATCAGGGAGATCAATTAAGTTTTATCTATGTGTGAAAGTATTATGTATAGTTTATATTATCAATTATTTTTACCCACCCCCATACCAACACCTTTTATTCCATCTTTTGTTTTGTTATTTAAAAATTCATAAATATGTACTTAAGATAAAGTCTCCTAACTAAATTTGAAGAAAATTAATAAAAGAATCTTGTATAATCATATGCATACAGATTTTTCATTCTAACAATAAGAATATTTCATTGTAAATATAGACAAATGAATACAGTTGTACAAAATATATATATGTATTATTCAATTTGAATATTGAAAATATTCGAAATAAACAAAAAAAGAAAATTAATTGAAATAGTTTAGAATTGAAGAAAGAAAAAAAGAAAGAAAAGGAGTTAGGGGATATCGAAATAATCTAAAGGCGACCTTTTGAAGGGCATTCTCCTCACGAAAGCTCCTCTTATGAGAAGAGGATGCAGGAGAGGAAGAATAGAGACCCTTCGGGTTGTCATGACAACCAAAGAGAGAGAGAGAGAGAGAGAGAGAGAGAACTATCAAGCAGCCCTAATACTACATATGTAAATGTATATGTATATATATGTGTGTGTGTACATTTTTATATGTGTATGTGCATAGAAATGGCGTCGTCGTAACTAAGAGAACTAACCGATTAATCTCTTCGGTGATCATCGATGACTATGTTTATGTGTGCGTGAGTCCATCGACACTGAAAAAACCGAATCGATCGAAACATGCCTAATCTCCCTTAGGAATAATTTATCTAACTCGAAAATAACAGTACATATTAAGTGATAAGAGCCTTAGTTAGACGAGAAACGATCGATCGATACGGCAATTACGATTATGGTTTTTTTTTTCGTGCATTAGTAGTATAATGTAATTTCATTTGTCTTTTTGTTTTTTTTTTAATCTTTTTTTTGATAATCTGAAGGAGCAACGTCTGATAAATAGGATTATAGGATAAAACATCTGATTCGAGTTCCTCTAAGATTTTGTTTATTAGTTCTAGCATTGTCATACAGATAAATAATATGGTGTCATGTATTTTAATATATTGCTGGAGTTATTTTTTTCTATCCAATTGAAATTTAATAATTGTTGTCGATAGGGTTCAGCATTGATGATAATTGATTCGGTAACAGCAGCTGATAATATGTATTATATTAATTTCATCCTATTTATATTATTTTAATGTTACACACCGATTATTCTAACTTATAAAAAATACTTTTATATTCTATATTGTGAAATAGCACAACTACTGACCTCTATTAGTAAATAGCGAAAATAAATTCAACCAACCTATATGAAGTATTCATTTAACAAAATATATATATATATATTTTGCACATTGGACTTGGTTTTCAAGAAATAATAAATTACACGCAATCAATCAAAAATCCGAATAACAGCGATAATGTTCGATCAGAATGACAATTGAAAAAATTGATCGAAAATAAAATTATTTTATAATAAAACAAATATATATATATATTGACCAAAAATTTTCAAAGAAATTGCAAAGATGCACAATTTACAGCATTGCATTCTCTGACATTTTATGAACTTTTGCAGATCGATTTATATCTCGACAAAGTATTCTATGCGTAGAAAAAAGTGTGTTCTTTAATTTAATATGAAAATCATTAAAATCCGTTTGCTAAAAATATAAAAAATATTAAAGTATATTCATGGGAGCAAATCGCAGTTTAATGTTAACTTGTTGAAAATGTATTGTTAGGTCAAAAATACTAGGTGCTATTTAAAAAAATAAAGGTAGCCCTAAAAAACAATAAAAAAGAAATATTTTTCGATCATTTTTTTATTCATGTGTATAGTCAATCAAAAACAGATCAACTTTGGTTTAAAGTATTTTTTTGTCAGATTATCGCAAGTACTTGACAAATTGTGACTAGAGTTATTGGGACACTCTTTATAATATTATATAAATATATTTTTATATTTCAATAAAAATTATTCTCTATTAGTGTTTTAATAACATACTCGAAAATCATCGATTATCATCATAGAGTATCTTATCTTACATCAGAATATTTTTCCTTTTTTTTCATTTCTTTTGTATCCAATTATAATTTCGTTAAATAGCGAATAAATTAAACGTCTGATTCGAATGAAAGAAAAACAAAAAAGAAAAAAAGAACGTTTCACGACGAAGTTTTTAAATTATCTAGAACCTTCCGTGCAGCAATCTTCGAAGAATTGCAACGAGCGACAAAAAATAAAAGGAAGAGGGAACAAAGAAGAAGAAGAAAAAAATTGTAAAAGAAATAAACCTGCGAATCTAATGGAAGAAACTACGACGAACACGTCAGACACGTTCGCGTGTTGGAATTTTACTTGGCTCGAATTGGTCACATCATCCGCGTTATCGTAAAACTCGATACACAACAAAATCAAATCGTTAAATATTTCATCACACACAAAGTATATTACAAATAAATGTAGAATTAGTCTACATTTTATTTGTAATATCTGTATAAAAACAATAATATCATACTTTTTCCCTCGGATTTAATTCAAATGATTTAAAATGTGTACATTGTATATAAACGACGATGATTAATCTCGTTCATAGATCAGAATTTTGACGTCATGAAATCTTTCGACCTTCAAATATAATGCAATCACTTTTAATTCTCTCAATCCAATCAATTTTATTTGATTTCGTTTCTTCTTCTTCTTCTTCTTTTTTTCTTTTATTTCTTTCATGAAATAAAATTGATCGACTAACAGGAGATCCAACGTCATCAAAATTTTCGATTCGAGAAATACCCCTATGCGGATTAATTTATAATTAACAAAATCAATGTATGGATCGTAATTACAAAAAAAAAAAAAAAGAAAACAAATGATCTCTAACGAATCGAAAATGATTGTGCCCTTTTTAACGAGAAACATTGTCCAATTTAAAAAATCGCACAAATGATAATCATTTTCTTCGATTTTGCTCGGTTAAAAAGATGTTTACGCACTTTGTAAATAGATAACGAACAACACGTTGTTTCATTTTTCTTTCTTTCCCATTTTATTTATTTTCAACGATAGAGAGAGAGTACAAGCGAACTCATAATTTATTTCTATACACGTGTTTCGCGGTTATCGCACATTTTTCCATTTTAAAGAATGAAAAAAATGAAATGTTTAAAGTAACAGAAAGAAATAGATAAGACTAAATAAGAGGATGTTTCTCTGCTCGAATTTTTTGGGATAATATTCGATTGATCCAAAAATACACGCAAAAGAAATAAAAAAAAAAAAAAAACAAGAAAAATATTAAAAACGGGCAATACAAATTGCAGATAATTTTTCGTTTTAAATAATTCAACGAGTAAAACCTCTCTCTCTTTCTCTCTAATCTAATCTAATCGTATCGAGGATATCTCTGTCAAGATGTCAAGAAATTCAATCCTATTGGTACCTTCTAGAATACTTCTTTGAGTAATAAATCCATTTGCAAATGTTCATTAAATGTCAGAGATTGCAATGCTGTAAATTGTACAACTTCAATGTTCAATTGTACAACTAAAATGACTAACATCGTAAACGAGTGGCGTGACATGTGCATGAATATCGATGAACCTCGTAGGGGGTCTTTCCTTCGTTTATATGAGCTTAATTGAAGCAATGATTTAAATGCCCTCTAAATGAAGAGAAGTCGCATTGTAATATCGGTCTGCTAACGTGTCTGACGACGAATATACATACATACATCTCGATTAAACGATAATTTCTTATATATATATATATATATATAACATGTGGATATGTACGTATATATGTATTTAAATGTATACGTAGTTATATAAACATATTTACATGACGTTACAAAGGAACACCTGTCTTTTAAACTTTGATTGATCCCAGTAGATACGTATTTGAACCGATTATTACTGTTTGACGAATAATTTAAGATTTTCAATTAGAAAAATGACTTTTTACAAAAGAATAAATAGTATAAATAATCGTTAATAGTGTGTGTCGTAATTATAAATAATTCTATATGGTAATAATAATTTTTTTTAAATATACAGAAGAACGAGTTCTCGTTCTTGATCGTTAAAATTAATTCTAGCACACGAGTTTAACTCGTGCTCGTTTATAACACGTGATTCCGGTGTTGCATTACCTCTATACTATTACATATAACATATATTCATTCGTCGAAACGTATTGTATGTTTAAACGATAGATATTGTTATAACAGTTAATACCAAAGAAATTTATTCGATTGAGAAAAAGAAAATGTAATTATATAGAAAGAAAATCGAGATAGATATAGAATAATATTATAGTAATGTTACATGTAACATATTTAATAATCGAACAATATGTATAATAAATGTGTATGTGCGAGTGTTGGTTCATTTTGCAGTTCAGTAATGGTTTAACTAATAATTTATAGTGAAAGAAGAATAATAATTTTATAGAGAAAGAGAATCGTTTGAATTTCAATGACGAAGAAGAAGAAGAAGAAGTTTTAATTACGAAGCAACTATTATGTATGTATGTATAGTATAGTATATTCTGGGTCATTCGCACACAGTCGAAAGAAGCATGACGTTCATTAGAGCATTTAGTCGAAGTCAACAGAATGATTAGTACCAGTTTCAAGTAATATTTGAAACTTACGATGCGTGACATGACATTTGAAGAGAATCATTTCTAGGAAAAGGTATGATCTATCTTTCATTATTTAAACAACAACAAATATAACAGTATAATAAAGATTTAATGACAATTGCACGCGTGTCTACGTGTTTTCAATAAATTATTACAAATTATATATACGTATTGTTATATTATATATACTTGTTGTTATATAAATTTGTTTTTAAAGAAAAATTATTTCATATATAAAAATGAGGAATATTTTATATTAAATGTTAAGGATCATAGTATTCTTTGTGAATAAGAATGAACATTACGAACGACGAGTTTCTGCTCCGTTTCGTACCGAGCCAGACACTTTCACCGCGTGATCAGAGAACCGTAAAACGATGACGTGGATCCTTTTGCAGAATTCCGTTGGAGTTTCGTGCTGATCTTTCTCACGTCTATAGAAATCCACCTGTACGATAAAAAATATCAAAATTCACTCAAGGAAAAAAGATAAATGAGAATTTTTATTTAAATATAAATTTATATTCGTAATAGTTACAAATGTTTGACTTCGTTTATAAAAATTGTAAGATGTTATAGAGTGAAATAGATGAATAGAAAAAGAGAGAGAGATAAACTTTCGAAACAGCTGATTGTGACAATGAATAGTTTGATATTTATATAAAAGCTTTTGAAAAGTTCTTCTATAAATAAATCGCTAATTGATTTATATTTTGGTAAGGTCTCTCGAAACTAACGTAAGACATGACTTTTTTATTTTAAGAAACAATTTTAAAAGATAGATTTCTAGATATATAACAATGACACATAGTCACACGACTAAATCTTTAATGATGATGATAATAATGATGATGATGATGATGATGGTGATACGTTCATACGACTCGATCGATTATCAAATCAAGTAAATTAGTGTGTAACATACATAAGAAATGTTTTTCATAAACATCTTTTCGCAGAAGCTAATTATAAGTCTATAATAATATTTAATAATATGTGTGTGTGTGTGTGTTCCATTTATCTTTTTGTTTTTGTCTCTAGAAAAACTTGTTAATCAAGTTTCGTATTTTCTTTTTTTATTTGTTTTTTTTTCTGATACTTATAACAATCCGAAACTTATTCCTAATAATGAGACTCATTTTTATTTATTGACGTATTATTTCCTTACCGGTTGATATCACCAACTTTATGATAACTGCGTCTGTGTATGCTATGCATATGTTTTTGTAGATATTGCTTAATCATCTTCCTTATTTATGCATATGTATGTATGCGAATAACAAATTATAATGACGTTTTCTCGTCTGGACTGATTGTATCAGTCTTCTTCTTACCTCCTTTTTATTCTTCTTTTTTCTTTTTCTTTTTTATCATTTATTTTCTTCCGATAAAACGTATATAAAAAGAAATATACAACGTCGAACAAAAACATAGGTAGAAATTCAATTTTTGTTTCTATACCATAACTTTTATAACTAAACTTTAGATTTAACGAAAGATAAAAGAACAAAAACATATATTTTTAATTTAAATCAAGAATCACATAGTTTTATTTTCTTACAGATTTATAAGAACTTTAAAAAAAGTTTATTTTTTTGTATCAATACTTTTGTTCAATACTGTATGCAATATAAAAAAATGCAGATATGCGATGAACATAAAATATTCCCCAAAAAAAAGAAACAAATGTAACCGAGATATCCAATACTAATGCCATTGAATAGGCGAAGAATACTGGCTTTGGATTTCGGTTTGACAATAAAATCGTCATTTATATTAGTCACTCTTGACGACTGCGCGTTAATTATAATGCACACGCAGACAACACTTTAGTGACTGTAAGATAAAAGGGAGAGGGAAAGAAGGAAAAGGTTTAATACTTATATTCATTTTAAATGAATCCATAAAAAATCCCAAACCTTATAACTACTAAAAAGAGGTGGGAAGAAAACCCGGAAGAGAGAAAAAACCTTATTTATCAGACAGACTGAAAAAACCCTGCGGGGATTTGAACCTGCGATCTTACGTTCAGAAACCGAACTTCTTGATCGTTACCCTAAACTATTATAACACCATAACAATACTTGATATGTATTTTATGTTTATATACGCAATATTAAAAATCTAAGATTTTTTATTTTTTTTATCTTGTTTTTAGAAATATAAGAGATAAAAAATAAAATATTTAAAGGTTAACTATTATTAATATTTAATCGTAAAAACGATGATGTCATAACTATTATATGTATTATTTATGTGTATCGATCGATTACGTGTTTTACAGCTACTCGAAAGATTATATTCGATAAGAAATGACAAAAATTTTTTCAATGGGAGATAATTTAATCTTAGATATGTCATCAACGAAAATATATTGTAAATAGATATATATATATAATACATATAGGTATACGTTTGTTTTTTTAAATGTATCTTTAAGTATTCTGTAATAACAATTTTCTTTTTTATACAATTAAAAAAAAAATACAAAAGATAATTAAGGACCGATAAAATAAAAAATGGGGGCTCATTAAAAGAGATAACAATTTCTGCGTAAAAGATAAGAAGCTTTTTTTTTTGTGTTGTTTGAAAATATCTTTTAAGAAGCTATTTTTTATTTTTATTTTTCATTTCGTTTTGCAAAAATAAATGAAATAGTTACATGTGTAGAAAGTGAACAAACATTTCTAAATGAATACAAAATTTCGGTAAACGATTTTAATAAAAATGAATTCATTTATATTTAACAATTTTGTATATATAAGTGTTAATTATTTTTGTTTTTTTGTTTTTTTTTATGTTGAGAGATTATATAACTAAAAGTACTTATTAACTTTTTGTATTATTTTTCAAACGTGTGTTATTACTTATAAATATAATTTTCGTATAATTTCGCGCAAATAAAGTTACTTTACAATTTCTTTAACATTATGTCATTTTGTTTCTTTTGGATTATTTTGTTTCTACAAGGAAATTAGGTTAATATATACCTATACGTGTTTGAAGATAATGTCGTTTGTAATAGGAATAGAAATCAATGATAAATAAATAACTCCGTGAATCGTTTGCTCTTTTAAATGTCGTCACGTTCTACCGTAAGGATAAATTCACGTACCGTTGGTTTCGCAGTAGAACTTTATAAGAAGAACGGAAAAGGCCAAGCGAAAGGAAAGTGTTCTTTATAACGAAGGAGAGCAGCAGACAATGCAAAGATAAATACGGGTAGATCCTTTTACATGGATCGTATATAAACTGTAGATAATGTGTAGATAACTATAATAAATACAGATCTTAACTTTCATACTTTGACGATTATGAATAGAAAAATGTTAGGAGGAAAATAAAAAGAAAAAAATATTACATAAATAATAATATAATAATAAGACGGATATATTAGAAACAATTATAAAAGAAAAAGAAAAATGGCCAAGATGTGATTGGTATCTCTTCGTACAAGCTAGCACCGATAATTTACCACACGGAAAATTCTGATTACTTCGAATGATTGTTATGTAACGTATGCGTTCGTGTGTGTTCCATATGTGTACACGAAACACATTTTTTGTTGTTGTTGCGTTTAAATACAAAACGCGTATGTTAATAAACGCTCGATCTGACAATGACATAATAATTAGATCGTTAACGTTTTAGTGTGTTATATAGTTTTTTTTCTTGGAAAATTAAGTATTTGAATTTAGATTGGAAAGAAAAGTACAAAATCATAAAATCTAATTTATGAAAATGTTTGCAAAAATAATTCATTGATTTTTCAAGTAGCCTAAAAACTTGGATTAAATTAATCATTTGATTTTCTAATATAAAAATTCTCTTTATAAAATACAAAATGATTACATTTTAATTTCTCTAAAAAAATATTACATATAAAATTATATTATTTGATTGGAATTAAAAATTGTAATAAAAAACAAATAGTCAACGTCAAACGAATTAGAATTGGACGAAACTTGGTAAGAAGACAAACAATTTGAGATTCATTTAAATGTAAGTGTATAATAAAATAATTGATTCGAGAGATGCTGATTGCGTGAGTCAGGCGGATAGTAATTCACAGTGGGTCATCGTTTAAACGTAACGAGGATAATAAAGGAGAGAGAAGAGAGGAAGAGTGAGGGGATGAAGGGAAGAGGAGAAGTGAGGCGGATCGATTCGATTTTATCCCGTCTCATCTGGAAGCGACTTGTTTCGTCATACTGATAAATCGAAAGCGACTCACTCTAAACCGGTTAGAAGTATCTTTATCGTAAGTAAATCCTACGTTAAACAATGAATATCATTTTTCTTATATACGTATTTACACATATTTAACATACACATGCACGAATACTATGTGCATGATTTTTTTATTATCAATTAAAAATAATGAATTTAATTAGTCAACCGCGTCAAGAAAAATTATAATAAAACAATTCCATTTGATTTGATTGATTTATTTAAAAACGATAATGCTGATAAACCCTATGGAAGGATTCATTTCAAATGGAACACTCTGTATAGTTTTATGGTTACCTATTATGGTTAAAGGTTGTTTAATTAACTGTTTGCACCCACGTGTTAGTTGAGTGGGCGAAAGAAAAATAAAAAGAAAGAGAAAGAAACAGATACCTTAAACGGTGCAGGGTCAAAATATAACAAACGAGTGACGTTCATTGATTATTAATGACAACATTTCGATTATTTTCTTCCAAGTGGCAACATGTATTGAATAAATTATAGTTTATATATACTATATAATCAATATATACTACTATGTGATCACAAAAAGTAAGATTATTTATTAAATAAAACAGAAACTATTTCTTTATTCAATCAAAATATATTTTGTCTCGTTGCAATCACGTTTATTCTAATATTTGAAACAATTTTTATAATTGATTTCTAGTTTTTTCTTCGAAGCTATCAGCGAACTGTCTTGAACTGGCTTCTATTAACTCAAAATGGCGTCTATGAAGTAGTTTCTTCAATTGAGGGAACAGAAAAATGTCGTACGATGCTATTATCTGATAAATATGATGCTCGTTAAACGATATTTGTTTGATTGTTAACGAAAAACGATATGAAAAATTTCTGTGATATTTTAAGGACAGTTATAAAAATTTAAGAAAAAAGATCTTTGTATCGATACGAAAAAGACGGAAATTTTAAAAACAACAGTCACCTTACATTTTAATCATATAGTAGTATACACGTATTCGTGTTTTCTTAGCTCGTAAAGTTTCCACTGCCACGTTGAAATCATCTGACATGAGTGAGATTCGAAACAGATAAGCACTCGCTGTGGTAGGTAAATATATATATATATATACAGAAAACTTGTTTCTGCGTGCTGAGAATATGTTACCAGCTTGATTTTGATGTTTTAAGTAGGTGGCAAACTGCTGAATAGAATTGGATTTGAAATTACGTGGGATTGAGTTAGAAGAAAATAGTTCTGAAAGAAAAAAAGAGAAAGGGATACATGTATACTATAAAAGTATGTTTAAATATACAAAAAGCATAACTCGTTATATATCTATTATTTATTTTGATATAAAATATTTATAGTTTTAAATGGAAAAAGTACTCTATTCTATATTATATATTATACATTCATTTTATTCTCCAATTATTTGAATCTCTAAAATCTTAAACAATATTTCAAATACAAAAAAGAAATATATCATAATTTAATATCATAAATTTTTAAATCTATAAAATGCAGAGAGAGAGAACATTTTGATCTCTACAAAAACTATTATTCATATTTATTGAAATATAAGACAAATATAAATATCAACAATAATTATTAATCAATTAATATCCATGCACATACGTAATTACCTATCTCCATTTCTTTTCTCCTTCAGAAAGTCATTGAATTTAACTAACATAAGAAATGAGTAGTAAGTCATGAAAGTTCTAAAAATAAACTATTTTGCAAGTACGCATGAGTCATTGTTTTAATAACGATTGAAAGTAACGCATCGATCACGTTGATAAGCTTCGTGCTAAATTACGTTTTTCTTGTTCTTATATTTTCATTCTTTATTTCTTCATCTCTTTCTTTTTTCTCTATCTCGATGATCAATATATTTACAATTAGAGAAGAAAGTATAGAAATACTTATATATATATATATATAAATATGCACCTATCTCTTACCAGTAATCCTCGTTCTCATGATAACAAAAATAACACGAACAAATATCACTATGATAAGAACAAAACAAAACTTCTTCAACCGGATTTTCTATACGATGCCATTGACCCATGTATATGTATGTATACGTATGCATGCATAATTCACGTGTGTGTGTGTGTGTGTGTGATATGAGAAATATCGATTTACATATATGTAATTATAGTCAGAATAAGATAATAAGTATCTAATATAAGTATAATATAATATATCATTAGTCTTCTCGAAAAGTTCAATTGGATAACCTATTAATCCCCCTTTTCACCCTTCCTCAAACACTCACCATACCCCTCCTCTATCTCTCTCTCAGTTTGTCCACCCTCGTTTGTATCAAAACGTAATCTATATCTTATTTATTTATTTTATCACGTAAACGCTGGATTTTTGCAAGGCAGAAACTTGTCTTTTCGAAGAAATATAACTGTTTTCTAATTAATTGACACATCTTGTGTGTAACCGCGTTTTACGATTATTTTATTCTTTTTAATTATAATTTATGTAATTAAATAATGAGAAGAAAATAAACTTGAAGATTATATGTATGTATGTATATGTGAAACGAGAAATGATGAAAAAATGATTTTTATTTGCGTGGATAATAGATCGGACATAAATAGCATTGAAATAACGTCTTATCAGTGAAAATAAGACCATCATAAACAATTTTACGATAGTCGGATACTTTTTCCCCTTCTTTTTTTTATTTCATTTTTTTCTTCAAAAAATACGATATGTTTACTTCGAATATAAAAAGTATCTTTATGTGTGTAGATACGCGCGCATGTGAGCGTGTGTGTTTGTACGATGTTATTTTCTTCCAGGCAAACATATTTTTCGAACGCGGAGGAGGATTTAAGGTCAAAACTCTTTTTTTCTTCCTTTCATAAAACTTGACCACTCGTTGGGAGGAAAAAAAAAGAAGAAAAAAAGTATTGATCGATAGAAAAATATTTTTATTTCACGAACACCCCAATCGATCTAATTTATTTTAAATAGTTTCAGGAAGTAACTAAGTATTTCTGAGAAAAAGTATGCTTTTTGTTACACATACTAATTGATAGATATTTTTTATAGATGTTTATGAAATTTGAAACACAATGTAATCTACATAAATCATTTTTAATCAATATTATAGTTAGTGACTTTTGACTAAACATAGACCAGATTTACTTAACATAATACTTACTTATTAATTAGGAAATATACATAATTTGCAACGGTAAGAAACATAAATATTCATCATTATTTCTCGTTGAATATATCAACGAGAAAGAGAGAGAGAGAGAGAGAGAGAGAAAGAGAGATGAAGTTAATTAAGTTGGACGACACTAACTCATTGATCCACGAAATTGAAATTAGAATTCTAATCACATAGTAGGTGTAAGTCACGTTTCAAGGCTTGAACTTAACACTTAACGTGCCAAAGCTTATTTCGATATGTAAATGTATGATTAGCGTTTGCATGTGTGCGTACGCGTGGATAGATTTTTTATTCATGTATTTTCTTGGCTCAACTTGAACAAGCACAGTTCTTATAACAGACTATTTTTAGAAATAATTATGCACGCGTGTATATGTATATATATTGGATATTTCCCATAGTTACTTCGAATTCGAGATTAGAAATCGTTACGTAGAATTTTAGAAGTTCGTTTGAAAGAGATTCATTTTGTTAAATTATTCGTAGAGAATTTAAGCTGAAAATTTCTATTACAATTTAACGCGTAATATCGTAACAAAGTTCTAACAATTGGCATCGGTCCATTTGGAGAAAAATATGGGAAACGTTGCGCAGATTACGTTTAGAAATTTTCCGTTTAGAAACAACGACTCTCCACTTGGAATAAAAACGAATTTTATTATTATATTATATTTATTATATATTCAAAAAGTTATTTTTTTCAAATGACTTCATTAATTTTAATTAGTAATTATATTTATTTAATTGAATTGAAATCATTTCTAAATTAAATTAAATTTTTAACGAAAAAATTATTAGAAAAATAACATATTCTTTTATTACTTTTTTTTTTTTTTTATAGAAACTGAATATGAAATCTAACAGAAGTAAGAAAAGACGAGGGGAAATGATTGATTCAGATGAAATAAACAAGCCGAAGAAGAAGAGACCTTCGTAAATGAAAAGAAACAGATAGACATATAATGTATGCTTCATTAGAGATCTAATATCTTTAAGTTAGTTGGAAATAACGAACATTAGTATGATATAGACAGATTGTATGCCTTATAAAATCGTTTACGTAACTCGATTGAAAATACGGTTCTGTTTCCGCTTGTTTAATCTTAGATCGGATCTCCTCATTCGTGTTTTACAATTAGACTGACTCGTGCCAATGTTGATGACGTTTCTCTATCTCGAAGGCTAACGAACAAAAAACTAAACAATATTACAACAAACCAAAAGAAATAGAAAATATCATCCGTTTCATTTCTACCTGATCGTTAATATCATTCATAAATTCTCCCCTATGCGAAAAAGAAAAAGAAAAAAACACAATAAATTTATTCGTAAGATAAGAAACAAAAAAAAAAGAAACTTCGATTATTTCACGAAACTAATAAATAATTCATCGATCATTCCTGATTTACGATAAGCCATTGATGATAATTAGATGTCGATCGTGTTTATCCTTGTCGTTAGATCATATAGAAAAAAAAATAAAAAAATTAATTAGAATGGGAATAGAGACTAGAGAGATACGGATGAGGAAAATAACTAGAAGAGTATTATTTACATTTTACAACAACGTATTCTCTATGACGATTACAAAGTGAAATCGTATAGGAGGCGTCTAACTGTCTGGGCAAGCAAATCTCCCACTGGCTGACGTCCAAAGATCAACGAGAGGAGTCTCTCAATCATTCGTATAATTTACTTCAATAGTGAGAACAAAATATATAGAAAAGTGAAAAAGAAATCATCTCAACGTCGAATAACAACAATTAACGTTTAATACGTTTAATACGAATTTTAATTTTGGATTCAAACCACATTTTTTTACTTTTTTCTTTTCTACGAGCATCATCGATCACGAGTTTCTTCTACGTTTTCTTTTTTTATTTATGAATAGAAAGATTAACAAAAATATTATAAGAAAAATAATGAAGCAGACGATGTGCAATTCTCTTTTTTCATTTGGGGTTTCCCTTCGAGTATTATTCTCGTTTCAAGTTGAACTATCCAACAAAAGTAAAATGATTTAGAAAAAGGGGAAGAAGAGACTTAGTAGTGGCTCGTGTAGAAGAATTCTAAGTAAGAAACGTAGAAGAAGAATAAAGAGAGAGAGAGACACGCGCGTTTCTCTAAATACATCTTCGTGCTTTCTCGCGGTGCAATCTGCATAGCCAAAAGAAGATGCACCTTCCTAACAATCGGTGAAACTAAAACGAAACGATCCTAACGAACGTAAACAATTTTCTATTATAGTACCAAAAGTATTGGATCTGAGAAGATATAAATCGTTTATCGTTTAAATCAAATGACGAATTTATTTCGACTTGAAACAACAAATTTTCTACCATATAAACGTTTCGAATTTAGATCAACGTTGGATAAACATTTTCTTCATTCTTTCTTTTTATTTTTTTTTTGTTTTTTCTTTTTTTTTTTAACATAAATGATAAATTTTTGCATACGTTTAATTCAATCGTTGTAAACGTAAAAGAAAAACAAATAAATCGTCGTTGTATCAATGTAGAAATATAGTAAATAATAGAAATATAGAAAGTAGAAATAAAAAAGAAAAGAGCAAAAAAAAATCATCCCTGGTGGGGATCGAACCCACGACCTTTGGATTAGAAGTCCAACGCGCTATCCTCTGCGCCACAGGGACTTGATGATGAGTGCTGCGTACCGACATTATTTCAAAAAGGAGATTAATTTTAACCCTTGATTACCAGATGTCGCTACTATTACGTACGCAGTAGCGTATCATAGTAAATGAACGATAAGAATTTAAATGACATTTTTTCTTAATCATTTAATATAATAAACATAATAATAACACAGTAAATTCACATACAATTTTTCTAATATTTCATTAACTTTACTGTTTATTCTTTTCAAGTGTATACAAAATAAAGAATAAAATCGACGTCTAATATAATGTTTCTAAATTTTATATTTACTTGAAATTAAGGTTATGTGTAATATCGATTAAAAGAAAACTGTTTGCAGGTCAAAAGTAAAAGATATTAATATGTCCTTAAATTTATAAAATTTCTGAAAAAAATAAGTAAACATAGACATTTTTTTAAGATGACATTAAGCGTGGGCCATTAATGTTACATCCCTGAGTTGCAAGTGTGCAAATCCGTAGGAACGGAACGATCAACACAGAGGGAACCAAACCGAAGTATAGACTCTACAGGCGTGTAGTGCATATATATATATATATATATGTACGTAGAGTTCTACATATATGTATTTGTTTCTCTCTCTCTCTCTCTTTCTCTCCTTCTGTCTATCACCTTTCCAAACGATTGATCTATCCTAGTCTGTGGCGCTCGTCGACGAAGCATCATAAACAAAGTGCGTGTTACCCCGTGCCTAGCATGCATATGAGTAATAAATGTGATTGTATGTGAGTGCAAATGTAAGCGTCGTGTTTGTATGTGTGTATATGTGTGTTGCAGGCAAGGGACGCGTCGCGCGTCGTTGCATTTTGCGTGGTTCCTCGGAGAGTGTGTACGATAAGGATAAGAAAAATTGCACTGATCGTCATTTGACGTTTGTTGAACAGTGAATGAAAAGAACGTAATTAATAGTAATAATAATAAGAAGGAAAAGAGAGAAGAAGAAAGAAAAATGGGAAGGAAAACGACGAAAACGAAAATGAAGTATTTCGAGGGAAACAGAGAAAGGGAGAGAGAGTGAGAGAGAGAAAGAAAGAAAGAGAGTGGAACCAAAAAAGAAAAGGATAGAAAAGTAAAAGGAAGAGGAAAAAAAAGAAAAGAAAAAGAAAAGAAAGGAAAGAAAAGGAAGAGACGCGTATGTTGTGATTTCCGTGCGCGCGTAAGAGAGAAAGAGAGAGAGAAAGAGGGGAAGAACAAGATGGCGGGCAAGAAACATATGACAAAGAACGGCGGACTACCGCCGTGGCCGAGGGCGATGTTCGCTCGGTTGTTCCTCGTCTCTGGGTATTGCTGATCCTGGTAAATACAGGTTTTTCGGGATAGATAAAGGGGTGTTTTTGGCACCGGTAGTGGTGCTCCTTTCGAACGGGAGTTTTCTATAGAAAAGGAGAAAGAAAGGAAGAGCGAGCAAGAGGGAAATAGTGTATGTGTGTGTGTAAAAGAGAGAGAAAGAGAGGGATAGATAGAAGGGGTGGAAGAAAAGGTAGATAGAAGAGGGGAATCGTGACTGCCAAGAGAGTCGGTGATCCTGTGACCGAAGGAGCCATGACTACGCGTGGAGAATGGGCTCGATCGCATCGGTGTTGCAATGGCATTGCTCGGAGTGCGCTCTGATAAATCCAACGGAGAGCGCCCGATGCGCCAGGTGCGGCCTGGCACGAATCAGGAGCGATGACGAAAGGGCTAACAGACGACTCAGCAGCGGAGAGGAGTTGAACTCCGAGCGCGGGGAACCTCCTCCGCGCCGGATGAGACAGTTACGTCGTAAGAAGGAGGGGAAGAAAGACCTCGAGGAGATCGACGGAGAGGAAGAAGAAGAAGAAGAAGAACAAGGGGAAGAGGAGGAAGAAGAACGGGCCCAGGAGGAACCGGTGCCACTGGAGCACCAGGAGGAGGAGGGGGTTCAACCCGCCGAAGAGGAAGCTATTGCTATTGCTAATGCTGCTTCTTCTTCTTCTTCATCATCGTCCTCCTCCTCGTCGTCATCCTCGTCCTCCTCCTCATCGTCGTCGTCGTCGTCGTCGCCGTCGTCCTCGGAATCCTTACCACCTACTCCACCACCGAGACTCAATTTTCATAGACTCAGTATCCCTAACACTGCTACCACCACTACCATCACCGTCACAGCCGCCACCACCACCATCACCACCATTGCTGAGAATCATCCAACAACTGATCTCGAGGATACTACGATCGTCCGCGAGCCCAACGATTCCCTTGCAGTAGGCTTTTTTCAACGGTGAGGAGATCTCGTTCCCTCACCATTTTATCCTATTTATTTCCATTCAATTTTTCTTTTTTTTTTTTTTTTTTTTTTTTTTATACTTTTCTCTTCATTCTTGCCATCCCGATGTCTAGTTTCATCAGTATATCAATGGAAAATTCTTCCCCGTCTATGAAAACATTGCATGCAGTTCCTTGTTTATATCTTATAGATGAGAATTATGATCAACAAATATTGTTGTGATCTTGGCATTGGGAATGAAATTATATTTAGGACACACATATTCTTTCGTTGTATTATTAATATGTTTTTAAATTATATATTTATATCTTTGTCATAGGAATAACCGATATTCATTGTACCTATGACTTCTTGTTCCCATATTATTTTATCTTGGCACACGATATATTATTGTCAATGTTATTTCAAACAAACCGTTACATAGATTATTTGTTTTATATTTTTTTGTTCTCTATCTCTTTCCAAAGATTTCTTCAAAGACAATTCTATCTATTATTTGTTAATGTTTAATAGACATTTTTTCTTTCTATTTATTTTGTAGCATTCTTAAGAATTCGTCTGTATCCAATGATCTTAAGAAGAGATCGCATTATGGTTCATGGAGTGGGAGTATCTCCGACAAAGAGCCACTTAAACGATCCACTTCTGTACCTTCCTTAGTGACACGGTGGACCTGCATTCGCTGTTTGTTGGATAATAGTTGTAGCTCCACATTGGTTTGCGCAGCCTGTGATGCTAGTTTTTCTATAGCCCAGCTCGACGAAAGACACATTGGAAGGGCAAGGAAGGGCAAAAAACTGAATCAGTGTAAAATCAAACAAGAACCTAAAGTAGAATTGTTGAAAAATGCAGTATTTGGAAATTTGACCAAAAATTTGAATGCTGGCTATAGTATAACGTATGCTCCTGCTAATGCAAAGAGAGTTTATAACAAAGGTAATTTGTATTTAAGTGATGATTGTAATTATACATACATATATCTAGATACAAAATGATTGAATTATGATAATAATTTGAATCTATTAGGTATGGCACAATTGACAAGTATTAGTCGCAGCGAAAGAGGAAGAAACGTACGCGAGGAGTGGACATTACCTACGCTCGAAACGATGGATCCAACGTCGCTTCCCTACTCAGATAATGCAGAAACTTCTCAACGTTCTCCAAAACGTCACAGTCCTTCTATGTATGAAAGAGTTAAATCCAAAGTGAGTCGTTCTTTGTCTAATGGCTCAGTTGTGCAAAAGCTCTCTGATCTTGTTATTCAAAGACCCACCAGCTTAGTAGTGTCAGAAGCACAGGATGATGCCTTATGGAGTTGCGATAATTGTACTCTCGATAATGCATCTGGATTGGAGCAATGCGAAGCGTGTGAAGCACCTAGAAGCCCAGCACCGTGCAGTGGTGTTGTTATAAGTGTTCCTGCTTGGGAGACGCGTGCGCTCTCTTCAGCAGGTCCACTCTCTTATAGACGATCTTTCTCTGATGTTAATTCTATTACAAATGTTACTCAGAGGAAGACCATCAATCGTAGGAGTCTTAATGACGAAGAACCACCAGCAGTACCTCCACATTCCATTGGTTTCACTTCAAAACCAAAGTATTCTTATATAGGTATCAGCGAGCCTGACGTTCCACCACCATTGCCAAAGAAGCAAAGCAGCAAATTAGGTTTACTAGCCACCAAGGCACATAGCGAAGCTACCAGTCCTGTTAGTGATGTAGCCAGTGTGAGTCCTTTAAAACGTATGTGGACGTGTCAAAAGTGTTCTTATGCCTACAATCCCCTGTGGTCTGTGGCTTGCGATATTTGTGGTTCCCCTAGATCACCACCTTCTCTCACGCAACCTAGTTTAATAACCGTGACGAAGGATGGAGCTAGTTGTCCTATGCGAGTGCAGTCTCCCATAATAGTGTCACGAGACAGTGTCAGATATATCCCACCAAAGTCAGCTACTTTAGCTACCGCAGAGTCTGATTTGGACGATCAATTGGATCCTCCTTCTCCGGCTTGGACTTGTAAGAAGTGTACATTACTTAATGCCGCTTCGCGTACCACATGCGAAGCATGCGGCGGCTCCAAACTTAAAAGCATCATGCACTTAGAAGACGCTACGTTAAGGAAAGGGGAGAGTTGGGTATGCCCCTCTTGTACATTAAGAAATCCGCTGTCAGCACAAACTTGTAATGCTTGTAAGACGTTAGCAGACTTTTTAGAAGTGCCCAAGGACAATAGAATTCAAGGGCAAAGAAGTCCAAGTCCAAGACTTTGTCAACTTGCTAATTCAAAAGTTATTACTCCAAGGTATAGAAATTCCGTACGAAGAAACGGTTCCTCGATAGCTGACAAGAGACATTCAAGATCCAAAGATCCAAGTCATACTCAAGTAAGAACTTTCTTTTGTTTTTCGAAGGGGGAGAGTAATGTTTTATTTCTTATGCTCTTTTGTTTCTCTGATAATGTCACGTGATTTATTTTTCTACCTTTTACAGTGGCAATGTAAGTTGTGTACTTATGAAAATAAGAGTACAAACAGAACTTGCGAAATGTGCCAAAATTCGAAGACCTTATCTGAAGCATCAGGTGATAGACCTAGAATTATCGAGCCTGGCACTAGTACTCTTACAATGCAACGCCAGGAAAGTGTGGTGATGGAAAATTTAAGACAATTGGAGGAAAGAGAAGCATTAGAAAAATGGGAGCGTATAGTACGTTATTGTAAAGAGGTAAATATTAAAACTTTATATAATGGCCTTTTGCTACTCGGTTTTCCTATCAGCACTATATAATAATATTAATATTTTAATGATCAATTCATTTTTCTAGACGAACGAGCCCTTCGTGGACGATTCATTTCCGCCAGCTCCAAAATCTTTGTACTATAATCCCGCGGATACGAAAGATAATCACGTAGTTCAATGGAGAAGACCTCATCAAATAAATGTTGACTCGAGCGTAGATTCTAAACTGCCATGGGCTGTTTTTAGAACACCCTTGCCATCGGATATTTCGCAAGGAGTATTAGGAAATTGTTGGTTGCTTTCGGCATTAGCCGTATTGGCGGAAAGCGACGAACTTGTTAGAAGAGTTCTCGTGATGAGAGAAACGTGTCCTGAAGGAGCTTATCAAGTTAGATTGTGTAAGGATGGAAAATGGACAACAGTATTAGTAGATGATCTCTTGCCGTGCGATAAAAGAGGCCACCTAGTGTATTCGCAGGCAAAAAGAAAACAATTGTGGGTACCATTGATTGAAAAGGCTGTTGCTAAAATTCATGGTTGTTACGAAGCATTGGTATCTGGTAGAGCTATAGAAGGTTTAGCTACGTTGACCGGTGCACCATGCGAAAGCGTGCCCTTGCAACCTTCGGCGTTACCAAGCGAAGATGAACTTGATAAGGATTTAATTTGGGCACAACTTTTGTCGTCAAGACAAGCTATGTTTTTGATGGGTGCTAGTTGTGGAGGTGGTAATATGAAGGTTGATGAAGAAGAGTATCAACGAAGAGGTTTAAGACCAAGGTTAGTTACTATGCACTTTAATAATTTCCTAATTAAAAAAATAAATATAATTTTAAATATTTCAATTATATTATTCTTCCCAGGCATGCGTATTCTGTTCTTGATGTACGTGACGTTCAGGTGAGTTACAAATTAATATTGTAATCATATTTGACAATAGAATTCAACTGAAATGGAATCATTTTCTTTAGGGAATACGTTTGTTGAGACTACGAAATCCTTGGGGTCATTACAGTTGGAAAGGAGATTGGTCCGACGATAGTCCGATATGGACACCGCAATTACGAGAAATGTTAATGCCGCATGGTGCTTCTGACGGTGTATTTTGGATTTCCTTTGACGACGTATTAAAATATTTCGATTGTATTGATATATGCAAGACGAGAGTTGGTTGGAGCGAAGTTAGATTACGTGGTACGCTCCCACCGTTATCATCTCTGAGGCATTTATCATGTGTATTGTTAACGGTATTAGAACCAACCGAGACTGAATTCACATTATTCCAAGAAGGTCAAAGGTAGGAATATAATTATTACCTTGACCCTTGTTGTCTCTCTGTATGCGTATGCGTATCGAGTATGAAAAATGAGATATTTATTCTTAAGAATTTTTCTTTCTTTTTCCTTTTATTTATTTTTTTGATATGATACCATAGGAATTCCGAAAAATCGCAACGTTCTCAGTTAGATCTATGTGTGGTTGTATTTCGTACACGATCACCAGCAGCACCAGAAGTGGGGAGATTGGTTGAGCATAGCAAACGGCAGGTACGAGGATTCGTTGGGTGTCACAAAATGTTAGAAAGAGATTTGTACATAGTCGTATGTTTGGCATTTAATCATTGGCATACCGGTATGGAGGACACGTCAAGTTATCCGGAATATGTTCTTGCAATACATAGCTCTAAAAGACTTTTAGTAGAACAAATTTCTCCTCCTGCATTCGTTTTAGCCGATGCTATTATAAGTTTAACGTTAGCAAAAGGACAGCGACACGAGGTAAAGTAAAATTTTGTTTTTTTTTTTTTTTTTCAACCTCTTAACTGGGTAATATGAAATGTTTTATCTGCATATAAATATGAATAAATAAATTCCCCGGTTGAAAGGCTACAAATATTTCTTTAAAAAAGATTTAAAAATATTAATTAAAGTAATTTAATTTTTTCTTCTTAGGGAAGAGAAGGTATGACAGCATATTATTTAACTAAAGGATGGGCTGGTTTGGTGGTAATGGTGGAAAATCGTCATGTTAATAAATGGATACATGTAAAATGTGACTGCCATGAAAGCTATAACGTTGTGTCCACAAGAGGACAGCTCAGAACTGCCGATAGTGTTCCCCCACTTCACAGGTAAATTATACTTCTTATTTTAAAATTATATAAAATAAATTAATTATCATTTAATTGGTATTTGTTTTTTTTACAGACAAGTTATCATAGTCTTAACACAATTGGAAGGTAGCGGAGGTTTTTCAATAGCACATCGACTCACTCACCGATTAGCTAACAGTGGAAATTTGCACGATTGGGGACCACCCGATACTCAACATCATCCTCAAATAGATACTCAGGTCGAAGGTTTACACAGTCCTCGTTTAATCACGTGAAATTGAAAATAGTGTGTTTACAACTGACTTTTGTTTAAACGCCAGGGCGACGTGTTTAAAGTAAAAGATAAAAAATACAGAAAAAGTGCCCATTTTGCTCCCAAAAATATCTTTTATTATTATTATTAATAGCGAAAAAGAAAATAACAACATATGTCGAAAGAGATTTCGACTGAAGAGAAGATTTAAAGTGAACAAAATGTCTACAAACGAACAAAAATGAAAGAAAGAACAAAAAAAAATAATATAAAAAACAATTACGTAGAAAGATTCTCCAAGGCATAGTTAAAACATCATCCCAGAATAATTGAAAAGAATGAAATAAAATGAAATAAAACATTTTTGTGCTTTCTAATCGACGGTAATTTCACGAACAAAAAAAAAGAAAGAAAACTTTTCCTTAGGGACGCAGATTACGCTCGGCACGCGAAGGACAGAATACAATAATTACAAAAAAATTAAATAAATAAATAAAAAAGGAAAAAAAGAAGAAATTATAATTATAATAATAATAATAATAATAATAATAGTAATATTAATATTAATAGGATGGTTCACCGAAGTTAAAAAATTGATAATATTTTCTTCTTTGCATTCTTGTACGATTAATCTCGATTTCGCGTTCTGAACGAGAAAGCACGTACTTAAAAAAAAGAACATACAAAGGAACAAAAAAAAAATCAAGTAAAAATAAAAAGATAAAAAAAAATCGGGTGCTGATTATTATTAGAATATCTTTGCTGGAACCATTGATTCATAAACAAACAAACAAAAATAATTAAGAGAATAATAAAAAGAAAATATTTATGCGAAGTAAAAAACACACACAAGTTGAAAAATCTAGAAGTTGTTGCGTTGAGATCGATGCACGCTATCTTTCCAGATAATAATTACTGCCAAAGGTCTATACAAACAGATTAAATATATTAGAACACGCATTTAAAATAAAAAAAAAATAAATAAAAAGATTGTGTTTTTAAAAATGAACGGACGTCGTCTCTTTTGCGTGTGCGTAGGTGCAATAGCTTAAATTTTATAATTTCACAATAAATATATATATATTTCATTCCAATAACTTCTTTTGTAAAAATAGAAAAAAAAGATGGAATGAATTTTCTTCTAAATATAATACGAAAATAAAAAATGATAATAAAAAATATTTGCACTTTTATCTATTATTATTATTATTATTATTATTACTATTACTATTATCTTCTAGCGTATTTCATTTGAAAATTACCGAAAGTGTTGGTGGTGTGCATTAATATCAACGAAACGGCTTGTGTAACGACACACATTCTTTGCTTGTAATAATATAAAACCAAACCAAAAAAAAAAGAATAAATATGAAAGAAAAAGAAGAAGAAGAATTATTTTCTCAACTTAACATTTAAGCATCATTCATAAGAAATGAAATGACAAGTAAGAATTACAAATAAAAAGAAAATAAAACCTAAATGAAAAAAAAAATAAATAAAATAAAAAAAAAATAAAGTAATAATATAATGTAAAAAAATAATGAAAAGAAAAGAAAAATAATTGATATCTTCTAGAAGTCATAAATAAGGATTTGTGAGAGCACGATGCATAATATAATAATACTACGATAAAAAAAACAATATTGTTTTTGGGAATTGCTTCGAGTTTTGCTTAAAGAGAACGACGTAATGTAATAGAAATGAAAATACGATTTAACAATTTCTCATTTCTCACTGTTTGCCTATCGTGTATTGTATCGCAGAAAGAATCGCTTTTACATTACATAAAGGTGATGATAATGATGATAATGATAATGACGATGACGATTATAATTATGATAATGATAATTATGATGATGATGATAATGATGATGATAATGATGATGATGATAATAATAATGATTGAGGCTCATTCGACATGTACAAATGTAAGAAGGAGAAGATGAACTTTTGAAAGAAAAAAGTTCTTGAAGAAAATAATTCATTGATTATATTCTAGCGTGTCGTTTTCCTTGCCCAAATTATTTTAGTTTCCATCTCTTAAGTGGATGCAGTGCTTATTTATTAAAATTGAGGTAGCACATTGCTACAGAACCAAAGACCCGTTTCAGGAATCTTAAAACGATGTTAATAACATGTAACATTATTGACGCGTTCACTGCCATTCTATGCAATTTATTTTATTTGATTGTGTTTCTATTTTACTTTTTTAATTTTTAATTGTATTTATTTTGTGTGTTTGTTTTACTCGCTCTCTCTCTCTCTCGCTCTCTATCTTTTTATTTATTTTATTATATTATATTTGAGTAGCTGAAAAGGAAAAAGGGGTACAAGTAATTATTTTTTTTTTTTTAATAAACTAGACATTGTTTAGATTGTAATTCTGCACTTATCTCAAATTAAAAACAAATGTTACACTTGTATTCCTTTTCTTTTCAAGCCACTTATTTTAATGATTTTTAGTAAAATTTGACTGTATTTCTACACACTTATGCAAAAGTGCATGTAACATTGATAATTAATAAGTAATTATAAGAGCAAGTATGGCAGTTAGCGATGTTACAAAACCGAATTTAGCTGATTGGCGCGCGAGTCAGCTCTCCTCTTACATTTTTTTTATTTATTTTAACATATCTTTTGTATTCCTAAAGAATCAACAGTGCCGCTGTAATTCACAAGAAGAATAAGAAGAAGAAAAAGAAGAATAAAAAAAGGAAAGGAAAAGAACAAAAATTAGAGCACACATTGAAATTATTTTTTGTTGATTCATAAATTTGTAATAATAAAAATATGAAAAGAGATAATGTTTAGGAACACGTTTAGAGTATGACTACTACACTATTTACATACATACATGCATACATAAATACACAAATACATGAATATGTATTTATTTACCGATATAAAAAAAAAAAAAAGAACAAAAAAGAAATAAGCATTTTGTGATCTTCGACGAGTTGAAGTTTCCATTCATCGTAGCTTATATAATCATTTTCCATTGAATAATTAAGAAAAAAAACAAATGGAAAATCGTAACGATCTAACATGGCATTGCCTTTTGTATTGCGAAATAAAAAAAAATGTTATAACTTGCAATAACGACACGAAAATGTTCTCCTCTTCTACGTTCGATTATAACAATCGATTATTATAATTAGCAACTTAAGAATTGTTATTGAGATAAATATAACATCGTCGAGTTGATACCGTATTTTCACCGAGGTTCATACTTGCACACATACACACTAAGGACATTTACACAAATTTAACAAAAATAAAATAAAAAGAGAAGAAAAGAAGAACACAAAATAATAAGGAAATAAAACACCATAAATTGTCTGTAAAAGAATGGAGGAAAGAATAAATGTAAGAATCGTTTTCGATATTACTTAAACGCTATAATAATAATAATAATAATAATAATAATAATAGTAATAATAATAATGATA
>NW_014569918.1:70435-96141 GCF_001313835.1 Polistes canadensis
AAATATGGCCTATAATTCGATGGAAAAATAATTCGAAATTTAAATATATGCTTTAATCTACTTTCACAATGGCTCATGTATAAAGTTATAAATATAATAAATTTAGATATACTGGATGTGAGTTATTAAAAAAGAGATGTTTGATCGTTACCGTAATATCGATAAACAATAAAACAATATTATCGTCAAAGTTACACGTTGTGTTGCAACGTAAAACAAAAAGAAAGAAAGAAAGAAAGAAATGAAGAAAATAAATAAAAATAACTTAGGCTCGTTCCACCGAAGTGTACAGCTTGTTGTTCATTGCATATGCAAAAAAAAAACCATACCATATATATCCATACACACACACACACAAAAGCATTAAACCTTTAATAACCAGCAATAGTTATTATAATACAATTTGGTAAACAAATTAACAGAAATACACGATAGATATCTGATTCTTCGTTTTGCTATTGTAAAAGCTGACCTTTAGTGCCATAAACTTAAATCACGATTAAAAATGATGATGATGATGATGATGATGATGATGATGATGATGAAAAGAAACGAGAAGGAAGAAATGGTGGATGGAGGAGGTATGAGATTCATAAAAAAAAAAAGAAAACAAAAATGAAGAAATAAAATACGAGAAGGATTTTTAAAATATTGCGATAGCACCCGAACCGATCAGTCAGTGGTAATAATATTTTCTAACGGCGATTTTTCTTTTTCTAACGAACGAAAGAAACAAACAAAAAAATTAATAGAAAAGATATACTATATATTTTACATATTGCATAATATAGTTATCGAGTAATGATATATTGTATGTAGAGATTTGTCGATAATTATATTAATAATTAATTATATTACAAGGACAACACAGAAAATTAAATTAAATTAAATGATATTAATAATTATAATTATAATAATAATAATAATTATTATAATAATAATGATAATAATAATCACGAATCAGCTGACAGAGAAAAAGGAAGAAAGTCGATACGTTAGTTCGACTTAAAAGATTATTAACAAAATAATACCAAAAAATCCTTTCTGGCATAAGTCATTTATTGAGACTCGTATAATGAATATTTTAAAAAAAGAAATAGAAAGAGAGAGAGAGAGAGAGAGAGAAAGAAAGAAAAGGGATGATTAAAAAATAAAAATAATAGGGAAAGAATAGACGCGAATAAAAATAATTGAATAAATAAATAAAAAAATATATAAAGGAACGCATATGTTTGCTGGATATAATCCTCGACAAAAATTCTTATCTTTAAAAAAAAAAAAAAAAGAAGAAAAGGTTAAAAAAACGGATTTGAACGTTTCTTCGAGAAAATAAATATAAATATTCTGTATGTAAATAATATATAATTTAAAAAAAAGAAAAGAAAATAAAGCGATAAAGAGAAAGAAAGAAAGGAATGAGAAAAAAGAACTGAACCAAATTGATAGAAAGAACAAAAAAAAAACAAATGAATGAAAATAAAATATGATATTTATTCTATATTTCGCTAAGCGAAATGTGATTCGACAAATTCGAATAAAAAGTCGCAAACACAACAATAAGAAAAAAAAATAATTAATGTTTTAAAAAGCTTACGTTTGTACGCATACATGCGTAAGTAGATAGGTAGGGTATGCGTACGTATGAATGGTTATTTATTATATATTATGTGCGCCTTAATTAAAACAAAAAGAAAAAACAAACAAACAACCCCCTCGATCTTTCGATTTTTCATTTACGATCATTTTAACGACGAGATTCGATTATGTATTTAACCCTTTCCCATATAAATTCGTTCGTTCGTACGGGACCTTTTTACGTGTAACGAAAGGGTTAATACATAAACGATGTACAATTAAATGTACAAGTAAATATTTGTATGTGTATGCATATAATATATCGTCTCGTCGAAATACTACGGTGTGACGTGAGAATTTTTCAAGAATTTTTTCTCTATCGGTTATATCAAATAAAATTTATTTTCTTTTATGCGGTAAATAAATAAACAAATAAATACTCTCTGCATCGTATTATTTTTTTAGTTAATTGAAAAGAAATAAAGATACGGAGAAAGAGAGAGAGAGAGAGAGAGAAAGAAAAAAAGATGATAGATAAGGGAGATAAAATTTGTTGGTAAAAAGAAAAAAAAAAAGGAAATGAAAATCTCAAACGTAAAAAGGAAAATAATAATAATAATAATATATACGCCTAATATCGTTGGTATATTTAATATAATATTAGCACGGCATTGTTGATATCTTTACATCCAATTGAATATTTAGAATAATCGCACGGCATCGCAAAAGTACCTAGGAATATTTAATATATTCTTTATTATATGAGAGAAAGAGAAAAAAGAAAAAAAATAAATGAACCCCATATAAAAAAAGGACACGTACTTACAAAAAAAAAAAATAAACATAATACACAGACATATACACATAGGTATTACATGCAGGATATACATAAATACACATATACACATGCATAAATGCGTGCACATGCTGTCTCATTGTATTTGTATGATAGAAAGAATTAATATTGTCGTGTCAATCATACATAAAAATATAAATACATAATTCATTAAAATATCACACCGGGAGGGGAGCCATTTTAATCATTAAACTCTATATATAAAAAAAGGAAAAAAGAAAAAAAAAGAAAAAAGAAAATAAATAAATAAAAGAAAAAAGAAAAAAAAAACAAATAAATAATGTGTTTTACAGCGTAAAATTATATACCGGGTGTCTTCTAAAAGTGCGCATATTAATAATGTGCAAATTAAATCGCCTTTCCTGCTGTTGCTGCTGATGATATTTTTTTTCTTCCCATTTTCTTAACTAAATTTTGTAATCGGATTTAAACGCTAATTTTCGGATATTTATTGATTAATTGATTAATGAAAAAGATCTCGAAAAGAGAAATATATATAATGATGAAATTAATTAATTATGAGAGAAAAATAAAGAGTTGTAGAGTTTTAGGGAATCGTTTTTGAAAGTGATTTATAACGATTTGTATTGTATCGTAGATTGTATGATATATAAACGAGTTGAAAATGATTTTATTATTGCGGTCAAAGAGCCCGGAATGTTATTATCCGATGAATGTTATAAGTCTAAAAACAAAAATTCTATTGGATATAATCTGGTAAAATTCTTTTCGAAAAGAATAAAAAAAAAAACAAAAAAAAAGATTAAAGATGAAAAGTGAGAAAGCGAGCGAGAGAGAGAGAGAGAGAGAGAGAGAGAGAAAGAAAAAAAGCTCATTTTAGTCTTGTTCAACAGACAACTGTGATCATTTTAGAAACACCCACGTACGAAATTCAACGCCACGTACGAAATCGAACCAGCAATCAACTTTGTGATAGTCTACTGTGTACCGATCTGGTAAAATTCGTTGAAATAATCCCCCATTTCTTCTAGATAAGCTGTATAATTAATTAGAACTTTGTCACGTACACGCAAAAGAAATAAATATAAAGAAAGATGGTAAGAAAGAAAGAAAGAAAGAAAGGAAAAGAGAACAAAAAACAAAATAAAAAAATAAGAAACGTATTTAATACATTTAAATATGATAATGATGACGATAATGATGATGAATAATATGGAAATAAATTGTGTTGTCCCCTGATTTGTATCACGTAGGCACATTTAATAATAAATCGAAATATTATCTATGTTTTTTTATATATATATATATATATATATATTTATATATATATAATATATCGTATGTATCCCTTTCTATTCAATCAATGTTTTTTTTTAATGGTATTTTCAATGTTCACAACGTATACAAATTATTTATATACTATGTATATAAATATAGTTTCTGTTTATAAAAATTTCGTAATATTGTATTACAAGAAAATTTTGATTGTTTTATTAACAGTGTCATTAATTGTTTTTTTTTTTATTTCATCTATTTAGTTTGAAAATTGAAACTATTTTAATCGTATCGTAATATATATAAATACGAGAGAGAATAATTTATTATAATTAATATTTTATTTAAAGTTGCAAAAAAAGAATAAACATACGAAAGTATTTGGTTAGTAACTTTTAAATTTTTAGTTCATTGTATTACCTGTAGAGGGAAATGCAGTAGTGTCTCTGATAGAAAATGTATACCTGCATATAATTTTGAAGGTTCGAAGTGAATTTGTATATTATATTACAAAGTTTAATTATTTATGATTAATATTTAAGTTTAACATATAAAAATGTCTTCGTTTACGTTTGGAACGCCTACTATAACCTCAAGTAGTTCAGGTTTTGGATTTGGTACTCAAAGGTATATAATACTTTTTCATAATCTAACTTCTTATATTGAAATTTTTGTATATTATGATAGAAATTAATAATATTATGATTTATAATTGTGCGTGTTTATAATGTTGGTTTAAATAGCACGTCTTTTACTTCAACGACACCTGCAACCGGATTAACATTTGGAACATCAACTCCAGCTACTACCAGCAACTTAAATTTTGGTTTTGGAGCAACACCGACAACTGCTACACCTAATCAACCAACCGGTACATTTTTAGGAACTGGAACAGCCACGACAACTGCAACACCAAACTTCTTTTCAACTCCGACAACTTCTACAGCTCCTTTGTTTACGGGACGCAGTTTTGGAACGCCTGTTCAAAACAATACCTTAAAAGGGCCTTTAAATACCACACCTGCTACAGGAGGTCTAATGTTTGGAACTTCTACCAATACACGTAATATTAATATATAATAAAAAAATAGAATATAATAATTAAATAAAAGAGCTCTATACTTCAGCGAGGTAATTCATATATTTACAGCGTCCTTGTTTGGTTCTGTTAGTAGTAGTGGTTTAGCAGCTACTAAATTAACAACCACTACAACTACCACTGCAACTGTGGGTAGAGGATTAGGTGGTTTAGATGTTTCTGTTAATAATAAAGGTCTTTCTCAAGGTAGCAATAGTCCAACTGCTGCGAAAGAAAATTTATTACCCAACGAACTGTGGCAAACTATAGATAAATTCAAGTAATTTCAAAAATATGTCTCATCTAATCGATTATATTAAATTTTAATTATGCAGATATTATAACATTTAATCTTCTTTCATTTTAATCAGAGAATTTGTGAAAAAACAGAAGGTTCTATCTTCCGATATAGCGAGAGGTTCTGCAAGACCATTAAATCGTTGTGCAGAGGATACAGCATCGTTAATGGAACTTTTAACAACATTGGCAGGATCTGTTCAACGTGATCGCGCTTTTGCTGATAAGCTGAAGCAAGATACGGCAAAGGCGTTACAAAATGCAGAAATAGCTCAAAGAACAAATGATACTCCTTCTGGATTGCAATATGAAAATAACGCACCTCTTCTATTTTTCATAGAATTAGCAGAGAATTTCGAACACGACTTAATGTTATTTAGATCTCAAATTGAAACAACAGAGAAACATATACAAACAATGATGGCACCAAAGACCTTAACTCCGCAAGGTATAAATAATATTTATTAATAGTTATTAAATGTAAAGTAAAAATCATACTATTTCTTTATAGAACTAACAATGGCTATGAGTAAACTTCATGAGTCTTTAGTCGCGGTTGCTGGAAAATTACAAGGCGTACATTCAAAAGTACAACAACAGAAGGAACAGTATTTAAATTTTAGAAAATACGTCTTGAAAGATAACACTAACGTTTTTGATGATATTAAAACAAACGATAAATCATTTGGGAACACTATGGGAAGAATTACCAGTGGGCCAACACCTTTTGGTCCAGGTAGAATATCATTACTATATAATAATAATAAATATATATTATATTAGATATTTTAATGATTTTGTTTAAATAGGCAACAGAAGTTTCATATCTTCAACAGCGTTGAATTCTACTCAAGCTGCCGGTTTAGATGCACGAAATTCTTTAGGTAACTAAATAAGTGACAAATAAATTGCAATACTAATTTAATTTCACGCTAAAGACAAAGTCTCCCTAAAACAACGTGTGTTGTTCTCGTTGTTACAAATTTCCCATAAACATGTCCTACCTTCAGGTCTTGCGTGGATCTAGTGTAAGGTAGAAATCACTAACATTTAACGTCCGTATTAAGTACTGTAGAAGTAATGTATATAAAAGACATAAATCTGTTCTGTGGATTTATATATAATATACAGGATATCTGAGGTTCTTCTGGCCAAAAGGTATCAGCGCATTCTATGTACGAAAATAAGAAAAAAAATGTTATATTCTTTCTTATTTTCGTAAATAGAATACACGGACATTATTTGGTTGGAAGAATCTCAGACACCTTGTATATTCATATAGATTGTTTTTCTTTGTTTATACATTATATTATTATTTTATGTTTTGATTTTAATTTTGCGTTTGCAGGGGAAATGTAGAAGCTGTATTTTAGTTATTGAGGTATTGAATTTTACTTTCTTTTTTGTGTTATGAACTTATGGGAAATATAATGGAAGCTTTCCTGTTTAATATATTGGGAGCAAACTTGTGTTCATCGTATATAAAATAATTGGGTATATTATATATTAATATATGGGCAAAAAACAGAAAAATAAAAAATATTGTCTTTTGCTTGTTAAGGAATGGCTGCGTATTTTATGTATGCTTTAATTGCTCCTGCTTTATCTCATCAAAGTTATCATAATATATTTGCATATTATTTAAGAAGTGCTGGGTAAAATTTGTGAATGTAAAAAAAAAACAATATTTCTGCTAGTATTCATTTTGGCTAGCAGAATACTTTAACAAATGTAAGTGCAACCGTGGGTAAGATGTAGTCGATGTGATTCAGGAATTGTTCAAATCTGGGAAATGAAATTTGTAGTTACGTTAGCAAATTAGCTGATATTTCTATTATATTATCGATATATATATTATATTATCGATATATATATATATTATTTAATCCATATCTCTATATGGATTAAAGCTGCTGATAATGTGTAACTATCGTAAATCGTGATTTTATGAATTCATGGAAAACATCAAGCAGCTTCAGCTAATGTACGTACATTTAGGTTTACCGTGATATTTTTAAAGAACCCATTTTGATTAGTAAATATGTTGTTGCAGTTTGGGGAAATACGACACCAGTCCCTTCTGCTATAAGTACAACCATAGATACACCCGTCAAGCCACCAACAGCTAGCTTGAACTTCAATACGCCAACAAATCTTACTGCACCTTTGTCAACTATCGAATCTAATGCTAATTTTCAACTACAGAAACCACCGATTGGAAATAAAAGAGGGAAACATTAATTTTTACATTTCTCTTTCTCTCTCTTTTCTTTTTCTTTTTTATTTTTTATTATTCGTAAAAATATTAAATATAATATTAAGTTGCGGAAATCTTTTTTTGTATTCGTTTTGTTTTTAGTTATTCGTAATATCGAGTTTCATGCATGACTATTATCGTGTCTATTTAATTTAATTAATACAAAGTGGATTAGAAAATCTAAAAAATAATATACATATTTATGAACCATCACCTTATAAACGCTTTTATGTATAAACTAATTGAATTAGATAATTTTTTTTCTAATATACTTTTCATTATATTTACATTTAAATCTTTCTATCTATTATATTTTTCATATATACGAACCTGCGTGTTGTTTTTTTTTTTCAAAAAAAATTATAATATTTTCCTGAAAATGAAAATATTATTTTTATAACTTTTGAATACTTCTAAGAATAATTTCATTATATTTAATTATTAGTTGATTTAGATAAGTTAATATAATTTATATTCTTGGACCATGTTATCTGAACAGATAATTACATTTATTTATTATTTTTTTTTCTTTAATATTTAATAGTTCTATTTTACTACGTATTTTTAAATAACAAATATTCCATTTACCATTTATAGAGCACCGACTTGTAAAATTGGAATAAGTAATTTAAAAGCATCTTCAATGTACGAGCTTGCATTTTCAGCCTGAAAAAATAAAACAAAAAAATTAAATATTAGCAACACGATTGTACGTAATTTATAAGATTTATAATATATATATATATTTACTTCGAAAAAAACCGTTGTTATATTAGCATTGATGCTGTCTAAATTATTAGACATTTTAATAAACTCGTTTAATACATTACAAAAGTTTGTAGCCAACAAACTAATCTCATCAGTTAAGATATGCGTTAGACCAACTAGTGCTTCAGCTTCACTTGCTGTACTACGTCTTTCTTTAATTAAGAGTAACTCTGCGGTTTTGTGAAACCTCTCCACACTGACTGCAGTAAACTTTGCTATTGTAGAAATAGCATATTGAAAAATTTCCAGATTTGTATGAGACATAGGTGTAGCAAGATAAGAGCTAGATTTAACTTCATTCAAAACCTACAAAAAGTATTCTCACTAAATAAGAAGTAGCGGCGAATAGATATTGTAATAAAATTTTCTTACATTGTCGAGTTGTTCGTACGTGATGGCAAGTTCTAAATTTTGGCAAGCATCGGCTAAACGACTTTTCAGATCTTTCTCTGTTCCTGGTCTATTTTCATCATCCTCTAAATCGCAAAGCTCTTTAACTTGTTCTAATGTTTCTTGCAGGTGTACCAAATCCTCCGTGTCAAGGTTAATTAGATGCGATTGAATCTTAATGTTACATTGTTTCGACAACATTTCTAATGCTTCTAGATGAACCAGACCTTGATAATCGTCGAACAAAGATTCGAAATGGACCTTCCTCGCTAATTGTTTCTCTTCTATAGTTTTCTCTTCGGATTCTGCTTTCTCTTTTACTTCTCTAAGTATTTGAGATAAATTAGGTTTGTTTCCTTCGGTCATGAAAAATGCTTTCTTCTTTTTCAGACCAGGATCACCTTCTTGCAAAACTTCCATTGTCTTTTTACCAATAGCTTCTAAAGTATCTAAACCACCAGTCATTACTTTACTACCGGTTGATTCAACTAGTTTTGTAATGGATGATACTCCATATAGAAAACTACTAAAACCAAAAGTTCCTTGCGATAGATTGGATACGTTTTCTTTAGAGTCTTTTACTGTAAATATAAATATATATTAGACAATTACTAATTTATAGTAAAATATATAATTATGATAAAAAAAATAATTCATTATACCAGGAATTACAGCTTCTTCTTCTTCTTCTTTTTCTTTTTCTTTTTTAGTATCTTCTATCATATGTGATTCAGTAGTATCTGGCATGTTTATCGTCTCTTCCAAAAGAGATAATCCTTGACTAACATGATTCGTTAAAGTAGAAACCCCAACAGAAGCAGTGTTGATTAATGAACTTACACCCCAATTACCCCAATTGGACCACAAAGAATTATCAGAATCTTTATCGGTTATTGATAATCTATCTAATACAGGTTGAATTTTCTGCTCTGTCAAATCTTCCTCCAATTCAATGCTATTACCAAGTTTTTCCCATCCTTGCGGTTTAAATATCTCTTTAAATTTTTTATCCGATTTCAGTTCCTCAGGCATGTCAACTTCAGGGACATCTGTGTCTGAAAATTCACTGGAAACTATGTTCATCCCTTTAATAGGTTCTTTAGAAATGACATTTGTCGAAGGTATATTTTCTTGAACATTTTCTTGAACATTTTCACTCGTTTTAGGAATAATTTCAGGTTCTTTTTCCATCTTAGTTCCTAGCTTTCGAGCACCAAGTTTTTTAGGACCATCAGTTGTTCTTCGAGGTCTAGACAACGTTTCTTCTTTCAGATTGTTCGTCGTACTCTTAGAAGTAACTTCCATAGGATTATCTTTAATCGTAGCTGAAGTTTTTGATGCACTATTTTCGATAATCATTGTTTTTATTATTGTATCAGAACTATAAGAAGTCTCATCTTCCATTTTCTCATCAGATACTTTATTTACCTTATCATCAGACTTTTTAGTAGTTGTATCCTTTAAATTACCAATTTTATCCTCATCAGATGAAATTTCTCTTTTGTATGAACGATATCTTGGTTTTTCGCAGACTACTATATTTCTCCTAGGTACTCGTGGAATGCATTCGGTGTCATCGTCGGACTCAGAATCAACAACCGATTGCATAGTGTTCCATCTCATATCATCAACATTAGTCTTGGAAGTTCCGCCATGTGCTAACTCCTCATCAGCGCTCTCAAAATCGTCGCTTTCTGACGTTGCCATATTAAATTATCATTAAGATTATGTTATCTAGAATTTTTTTATTGATTTATTGCACTTTCTCTTTTTTATTAGATTCGTCATTCAGTCGTATGTTATATGTCATATACTTATCATCATACGTCACGAGGAATACACATGGTTAACATACATATACTCAAGCACTATAATTCAAATTGTTTTTAATTGATCACGTGGATATATAAAAGTGATCGGTAATATCTATATACAGCATTGTAAAACATTAAAATAAATGCCTTCGTGGCAGCATCTGTTTTATTAAATGTTCAAACTGCGCATGCGAGAAAACATTCATTTAAATTGACTCTAATGAAAACTAGTCCCTTTAAATCAACCTAAATTCATTCTCAATATATTATATTCTATCATTTTACTTATCATTATTTAGTATATCAATTAACATATTTATTTAATAAATAATATACAAATTGTAAAAACATAATTGTTTGAATTATACTCGAAATCGTACAATTAAATATTTCATTTTGTAAAGTGACGTTAAGGCTCGCATTTAATCAGCCAATCAACAACGTCTTCTTCGCGTATTGATACCAATTGTTCTACGTTCTCGAACTATTTTCGTACTTGGAAGAAAAAAATTTATCGCAATTAACTTTTGCTTCTCCTTTTAATTAACGTTGTTAATAATAATGGAAAGAAGATATTGCATACGTTATTATTATTATTTTTTTTTAAATAATTATCGTCGATAAAATGGTTTTATATAAAAGAATTATTCGACCGTAGGAAATATATCGTTCTGCGCATGCGCTTCTGTCGTCTTTGTTTCAGCTTCGCGCTATTTCCACACATAATACAAAAATTTATAGTTAAAAAGCTTCTCTGGATTTTTTTCTATATAAATAAATGTATTTAATAAAATACTTTCTCAGGTATTTTTTATCTAAATAAATAAATAAATAATAATAATCTAAATATATATATATATTGTGTGTGAAAATCCTTACACAATTTATTAATCAAACAAATATATGATATTAATTAATTCCTCCCGCTGAAATATACATATATCCATATCATTTCAAAATCATACTTTTATTTATCTTGGACAAATTGCCTCAGAGCAATTTGAATTTTGCGTGGTGGCATTCTTGCAAGTTCCGAGTAAACTCGTTGGTAGTTCGCAAAGGAATCGTCCTGGAGATAATAGAAGGTTTGAGAGGGAGGGGGTGTAAGAGTTATCTTCCTGGCGCGTGAATGCAAGGTGTAAACAAGAGAGAAATAGAAAGATAGAAATGAGAAAGATAGAAAGATGGAAAGATAGTGAGAGGGGGTGAGAGAAAGAAAGAGGGTGAGAGACAGAAACGAGACGGGCCGAATTGAATTCTTGCTCAAGTTGGAACAACCAGATTGTTGGTATCGTTGATTAATCTTGCTTCTGTCAGAACAAACAGTGTTTGTAACGTTATCTCTTCCATATGCTACTAACATAGAACCGTTTCAAAGATTGAGGACACTTTGGATACTGACAACGACGATGGCAATTAATTTACTCCATTCTAACTGTCCCAAGAGCTTTCTGAGTTGAGTTTATACCGATATTGACACGGTCCAATGGTTTTCTTTTAAAACTCTCTCTATCTCTATCTCTCTCTCTCTCTCTCACTTTTGTAGATTTACATCTATATTCCATTAGCCTTTCTTATTTTTCTTAAGTATTATCTTCTTATTGTTCTGTAATTAAAATAATATTAAAATTTTAGCGAATTTCAAGTAACGAAGAATGCATCTTTTTAAAGATGTGGTTTCAAATATACACAAACTTGCGGTTAAATATATGAGAGAGAAAGAGAGAGAGAGAGAGAGAGAGAGAGAGAGAGAGAGAGAGAAGAGAAGAGATTAATTTCACGAAACACCCAATATGTAATTTCGACTAAGAAGATATTATAAGCCTTTGCCACTTCGTGTGACGAACTTAATGAGATTTCTCCAAAGAAACATCTTCTACGTTTATTCCTTTCACTAAAACGTATAATCATTTCTTTTTTTTTCTTTACTATTACTCCGTTAACAATAACGACGTTTCAAAATGATTTCCTCCTATTTGTTATTCAACAAAAATGTTCAACTTTAGATCGAACGATACAAAAACATTTTTCATTTACATTCGTATAAAAATAATGTAAAATAAGAATAAAAAAATATATGTAATAAACGTTCGCGCGCTTGGAAATAATTGACAAAGTTTTTATCTCGAGGAAATAATTTATAATTGTATTTTTATTTTTCAAAAATTGTAACGGAGATAGGAAAGAGTTGGACAATTATATTAAATGTTTCGAAATGAAATGTCGAATCAAATCGTGATATATTAAATAAAATTAATTTTTTGTATACGCACATGTGCATACACAACATTCACAAATGTGTGCATACGTGTGGTCATGGGAATGTGAATAAGGAAGTAGAGAATAACGAGCAACTTTTTCTATCATACATAGACATATACATATAGTGCGTAAAAAAATTACCATCGCATTAGTATTATTATCCTGAAAGTATGTCGACGTTTAACGAAACTATTTCGTACACACACATAGACGTTTAACTTTCGTCAAAGGATAAAAATTTAAATATTCTTGGATAAACGAATTTTTGTCGTAATTCTTTAATCGACACTTCCGATCATCGATTTTCACATTTTATCTCTTTTAATGGTCGTTAAATAACATAGATGTAGTAATACATCGAACCTTTGATCGATTGAAGTAACGAAGCACGATATTTAGAGTTCGTTAAAATTTAACGATCGGAATGTTCGGAATGATAGAAAACTTTTATACCTCGTTTTTCATAACTTGTTTTAGTTTGAATGCTTGCATTTGCTATTTTCTATATGTGTGTACACGTAGTATTAATTACAAACCATTTAAATTAACAAGCATATTACACATAGCTTACTTAAATATAAACTTGTTTTTATTTATTATTTGTCACAATAATCATCAAATTGTCATTTTTATTTACGAAGTTTTGGGCTTTTTAATCTCTAAAATAAATGTTGGGTGTCGTTTTGTATTTAAAATACAATATTTTATTCACTATTAGGGTACGACGTCCTTTAATTATAAATTCTGTTAATTCAAGCAAAAATCTTGGAAAGATCTTTTAATTTGCATTTGCTAATGAGAGAAGTATAATTATAAATCCCTGTTAATAACACACCTCTTAAATTGTATTTAAATATTACTGAAATTTTTAATATTAAAAATCTTCTGAGGTTGAGGGAGGGAAAAGCCCCAATTATTTTAAATCGTACATATAGAAAAATATGCGCTTTCGTGTTTTAAAGAAACTCACAGAAAACTTTTCTAATTTCTATTTGTTTAGGAAACAAATTTCCTAATGCTTTGCTGCTAGAACAATTATTATTTTTGCAATTATATTATTAGGGATAGCGCGAACGCAGTCCCTACTACCAAAAATTGTACGCCCGAGATATCCACATTAGGGATATTCGCAAGGGTCAGCTCAACCGAAGTGCAATGGAAAAGCCTCACCCTGGAGGAACCGCCTTCATGATCACGGTAACCTCTGCGCCAGGTAAGTATGATTATTCTCGTTTCGGCACCTTATTTAACATCTTTTCAATATCGTATCGCAAGCGAGAAAATTCAAACACCCTATGCGATTACTAGTGACAATTTTTGGTACTAAAATCTACTATACATACGTACCCCTATGCATGTGCATACACACACATTATATACAATATATGTGTAACATAAGTCTCTAATAGAATCCTTATGAAATTATTTAAATAGGTTACAATACTTAATTAAACGCTACAGAATATTAAAATAAAATTATCCCAATTATGTTTCTATTATTATACCTCACTTAATGAAATTACATTACACATGAAATACTAATGCGAACAAGGATGGGCGTGCAACGTTTCATTGTGGTTAAGTATATTAACAATAATAAATTTAAAATGACAAATAAAAAAAAAGAAAGAATATGGAAAGAGAGGCATAGTTAATAAAACACATTGATAGTTACGCAAATTAATTTCTCTTTTTGTCGAATAAATAATGTTATTCCCTCGCGTATAAGTTCAACCCTTTTTATCCAACCAACAATGGGAACACGTTCAATGTCATGGGAGCTTAAAAAAAGAAAATTCCTTTGAGATATTCTATGTGAATACGTAGACCATATATAAGCTTATAATTAGTGAAGAAACGTATACAGGGTGTCTGAGATTTTTCCGGTCAAACACGATGCGGTGTATTTCTCGTACGAAAATAAGAAAAAAATATTCTATAAATATAAATCTGTTACATATATTGAAAATTTTTGATAATTATATAAAGAAAGATATATATATATAAAAACATATTTTATCTATGTCATATAGTTTTCTTTTAGCCCTGCAGCACAAAGAAGTTATTAAAAAGAAATGAAGAAAGAAAGAAAGAAAGAAAAAGTTACAACTGAGAATAGGACAATATTCTAAGAAGCTAGTTTGTAAGGCAGATATTGCTAAAGTTTTGTAGTACTTTATAATCACGAACGACATAATCTTACTTCCCTTTACATTTATCATTTCTCATTTCTCATTGTCCGAGTAGACTTTGTTTCCTTTTGTTTTCTTTACGAAATAATTAGCAATCGTTGCCAGTATTCTAAAAAAAAGAAAAGATATAATTTTTTATTTCTTTTTTTATAAATTGTTAACGTAACTCATGTTTTTTAAATACTGTGAAATGAAATGAAAAATTATTTTACGTATACCGTTGTCTGTGTTTCGTGTAAATGCCTATGTGTTATTGATTAATTCATTTTGTATATTTTAGAGAAGAGGTACATATATAGAGAACTACTATACAAAATATTAAATATAATTATTAACATTTTTTGTTTTGTTTCTCTAACGAATATAATTTATACATTTCTTGGATTGAAAAAGATTCTTTAAAAGTTGTTCATATTGAATTTGATAAAATATAATAATTATTTAACGTTATGTTATTATTGACCATTTCAGCTAACAGTTAATTAAATTTATTTCATTAAACGTAGTTTACCGTTGTAATAAATTTAACATTTATCTTGGCACAGTCGAATATTTATTAATAATATCTTTCATTATTGAAAATGTATATTTTAGCTTCAATTAGAATATTAATTTGGTTTGCTCTTTATATTATTACTATTATTATGAATAATTTATTAATATCAATAGACACATATAGATTTAAAATTGTACATGCATACTTTTCACCCTGTTTTAATGTAATTTAATTTTTACTTTCTTTTTTTATGATTTTTTGTATACGCTTAAGTTAATATTTTTATCCAAATATTTGATCATGAGAATTTACAGTGTGTAAAATTGTACCGAGAAAAACTTGTGCCGATTGAATAACAAATAATGAATTTATAAACAAATTTTGTATCGTATCTTGCGGGTTGATAATGTAAAAAAAAAAAAAAAGTATGAATTTCATTATTTTTGTCCTGCCGAATTTTTCAAACTTCTCAACTTTATATTATATTTATGTATTTATTAAAAAATTATTCGAAGTATGTTAATATCGTTATTTTATTTTTCAAAATAGATTTTAAATCAATGAAATTGTCTTTAATCAAAAGTCATCTAATAATTATTCAAATAAATAGGATTGAATTTTATCGCATGATATTCACGAGCACATCTTATACACACACAGGATATTTTCAATAAAATTGAATCCTCAATACCCGGTTTTGACAACTTTGGAATAGGTGGTACCCATCTGTGAATTTGAAATATTAATCCATGCTTTTATTTTCTGGTTTTTGTATCTTTATTCATCATTGTATAGAGATTTCAAGGGAGAAATTTGTTTTCTCTGGTTGAATATTTACCGAATATGTGTATATATATATATATATATATGTAAATCCGTTTTGTGTGTACGTATCATCTATATTTTGTTGTATTTGATTTATCGATAAATAATATATACTTTTATTCCAATGAAATTTTAATTATAATCACATTATTTATTGCGATCTAATATTACGTACCATTAGAGTACAATTAATTCAATATTAATTCGATAATATGATATCATTTAAATATTATTCATTTTCTATTATTCTACACGATTTGATTGATCGATTAATAAAAGTAAATATCATTTTTTATTTAACTACGTTCGTCCTTTATACAATGATCGATATTTTCTTTATATTAATCGATGCTTCGACAATAATTTAACGAAAGACAATCTTATATTTCTATAATACAAAAATGATTAAACATCTGAAAGAAATAATGTTCTATATCAAAAATATTAAATGATCAAAAACAAATTAAATAAAGAAAATCATATTTCTTTTATGTACATATAATTAAATAATATAATAATTACACCGTACACTTTTGTATTAATCAAATAAATCATTTTTCCATCATATATAACAACAAAATACAATATAAATAATAAAATTAATCGTAAAAAATATGATATACATATATATAAATTTAGCAGACAAAAAGAAAAGGTTAGTTCGGCCGTATAAAAGATAATCACTAAGGATTAGAATGAAAAGGGACCATATAGGGGGTGGTTTTAAATGAGGAATGAAGGAGGTTTAAACGTTAAGTGGTCGTACGTTGTTAATTCAGGCATGCGCTCGTAAGGTGGCGGCTGGTTTAACCTGCTGAGGGTTTTGCAAGAGGGTTTCGTAGGAACAAGACGAAGAACTATCAAGGACGAACACGAATACGCTATATATGCATAGTATAATAGTATAGTATAGTATAGTATAGTATTATATAAAAGAAAGAAAGAAAGAAAGAAAGGAAGAGAAAGAAAAAGAAAGAGAGAAAAAGAGATAGTGAATGAGTGAGTGAAAAAGATTGGGTGTTGTGTGTGTGTGTGTTTGTGCGCGCGCGCGCACCAGACGGGACGTGTTAAAAGGGGGAGAGTTGTGTGTGCAATCCGCGATACGATGCTGTGTGGTGGTACACCCTCGTTCTCGTTGAAATCGCCTCAGTTCATTCGCGACTCTCTTGACACGAGGGTGAAACGGGAAACACCGGTTGTTGTTATAGATATATACATACATTCATATATATATATATATATATATATATATATATATATATATATATCNGATATATATATATATATATATATATATATATATATATATATATATGAATGTATGTATATATCTATAACAACAACCGGTGTTTCCCGTTTCACCCTCGTGTCAAGAGAGTCGCGAATGAACTGAGGCGATTTCAACGAGAACGAGGGTGTACCACCACACAGCATCGTATCGCGGATTGCACACACAACTCTCCCCCTTTTAACACGTCCCGTCTGGTGCGCGCGCGCGCACAAACACACACACACACAACACCCAATCTTTTTCACTCACTCATTCACTATCTCTTTTTCTCTCTTTCTTTTTCTTTCTCTTCCTTTCTTTCTTTCTTTCTTTCTTTTATATAATACTATACTATACTATACTATACTATTATACTATGCATATATAGCGTATTCGTGTTCGTCCTTGATAGTTCTTCGTCTTGTTCCTACGAAACCCTCTTGCAAAACCCTCAGCAGGTTAAACCAGCCGCCACCTTACGAGCGCATGCCTGAATTAACAACGTACGACCACTTAACGTTTAAACCTCCTTCATTCCTCATTTAAAACCACCCCCTATATGGTCCCTTTTCATTCTAATCCTTAGTGATTATCTTTTATACGGCCGAACTAACCTTTTCTTTTTGTCTGCTAAATTTATATATATGTATATCATATTTTTTACGATTAATTTTATTATTTATATTGTATTTTGTTGTTATATATGATGGAAAAATGATTTATTTGATTAATACAAAAGTGTACGGTGTAATTATTATATTATTTAATTATATGTACATAAAAGAAATATGATTTTCTTTATTTAATTTGTTTTTGATCATTTAATATTTTTGATATAGAACATTATTTCTTTCAGATGTTTAATCATTTTTGTATTATAGAAATATAAGATTGTCTTTCGTTAAATTATTGTCGAAGCATCGATTAATATAAAGAAAATATCGATCATTGTATAAAGGACGAACGTAGTTAAATAAAAAATGATATTTACTTTTATTAATCGATCAATCAAATCGTGTAGAATAATAGAAAATGAATAATATTTAAATGATATCATATTATCGAATTAATATTGAATTAATTGTACTCTAATGGTACGTAATATTAGATCGCAATAAATAATGTGATTATAATTAAAATTTCATTGGAATAAAAGTATATATTATTTATCGATAAATCAAATACAACAAAATATAGATGATACGTACACACAAAACGGATTTACATATATATATATATATATATACACATATTCGGTAAATATTCAACCAGAGAAAACAAATTTCTCCCTTGAAATCTCTATACAATGATGAATAAAGATACAAAAACCAGAAAATAAAAGCATGGATTAATATTTCAAATTCACAGATGGGTACCACCTATTCCAAAGTTGTCAAAACCGGGTATTGAGGATTCAATTTTATTGAAAATATCCTGTGTGTGTATAAGATGTGCTCGTGAATATCATGCGATAAAATTCAATCCTATTTATTTGAATAATTATTAGATGACTTTTGATTAAAGACAATTTCATTGATTTAAAATCTATTTTGAAAAATAAAATAACGATATTAACATACTTCGAATAATTTTTTAATAAATACATAAATATAATATAAAGTTGAGAAGTTTGAAAAATTCGGCAGGACAAAAATAATGAAATTCATACTTTTTTTTTTTTTTTACATTATCAACCCGCAAGATACGATACAAAATTTGTTTATAAATTCATTATTTGTTATTCAATCGGCACAAGTTTTTCTCGGTACAATTTTACACACTGTAAATTCTCATGATCAAATATTTGGATAAAAATATTAACTTAAGCGTATACAAAAAATCATAAAAAAAGAAAGTAAAAATTAAATTACATTAAAACAGGGTGAAAAGTATGCATGTACAATTTTAAATCTATATGTGTCTATTGATATTAATAAATTATTCATAATAATAGTAATAATATAAAGAGCAAACCAAATTAATATTCTAATTGAAGCTAAAATATACATTTTCAATAATGAAAGATATTATTAATAAATATTCGACTGTGCCAAGATAAATGTTAAATTTATTACAACGGTAAACTACGTTTAATGAAATAAATTTAATTAACTGTTAGCTGAAATGGTCAATAATAACATAACGTTAAATAATTATTATATTTTATCAAATTCAATATGAACAACTTTTAAAGAATCTTTTTCAATCCAAGAAATGTATAAATTATATTCGTTAGAGAAACAAAACAAAAAATGTTAATAATTATATTTAATATTTTGTATAGTAGTTCTCTATATATGTACCTCTTCTCTAAAATATACAAAATGAATTAATCAATAACACATAGGCATTTACACGAAACACAGACAACGGTATACGTAAAATAATTTTTCATTTCATTTCACAGTATTTAAAAAACATGAGTTACGTTAACAATTTATAAAAAAAGAAATAAAAAATTATATCTTTTCTTTTTTTTAGAATACTGGCAACGATTGCTAATTATTTCGTAAAGAAAACAAAAGGAAACAAAGTCTACTCGGACAATGAGAAATGAGAAATGATAAATGTAAAGGGAAGTAAGATTATGTCGTTCGTGATTATAAAGTACTACAAAACTTTAGCAATATCTGCCTTACAAACTAGCTTCTTAGAATATTGTCCTATTCTCAGTTGTAACTTTTTCTTTCTTTCTTTCTTTCTTCATTTCTTTTTAATAACTTCTTTGTGCTGCAGGGCTAAAAGAAAACTATATGACATAGATAAAATATGTTTTTATATATATATATCTATATAGTATATAAAAAATAATCGAGATAATACTTCGCGATTTTAATTCAAAGTTATTTAAGTGAAAGTGAAAGAGAAAAAAAATAATATAGACCCCACTTTTTGTTTTTTTAATATTTTGAATTTGGAATTTTTAATATTTCATTTTTATAATGTAAATTTTTTGAACGTGTATTTTTTTAAAATAACAAATGATCGGCAGATAAAAAAATTTAAACGATAGGAACGAATCATGTCGATGAAATATTTTTCATTATCAAAATTGTCATTGTTTAATCGTTGTACGTTGTCATTATTTTATTCAACGATGAACGATTCATAGCAATTCATCAATAATAATTATAAGAATAACGATAGATTGAAATATATAGTCGATTGTTAAGCGTGTTCCATTTTGTTCTTTTTCTTTTTCTTTTTCTTTTCTTTTTATTATTCTGTTATATCATTGTCGAATATTATTTTGATTATTCGAGGGATGATTATATTATCACGATGACGAGAAAAATGATAATAAGGAAGATGGGTGTTTCGATGATATTAGATCAATTTCAATTGAAAATAATTATCATTCTCGGCTTGATTTTTTACATCGACACAACACAAGCCGGAAGTTGCAGTGCCGCTAAGCTTTGTTGTCAAGGAAGGGATTCCGGTTGTGTCATACAAAAGGAATCACCTAATGCCATAATCGAAAGCCCAAGAGACAAACCGTGTTACTGCGATCACGCGTGTCTCAAACTTGCCGATTGTTGCGACGATTTTAAAGAAACTTGCGGCGGTGAGTTGTTAAAATCATTTTCTTTTTTTTTTTTTTACTCCCCTTGTAAAACCTGTCAAATATAGGTTTTCTTTTTTTTTTTTAATACTTTATAATTATTTATTATTATTCGACTGGGAAAGGGTTTGTAATTATGATTCATCCTTCCAATTTAAAAACTTTCCTATTTCGACGACTTTCTTATTACATTTTAATTTTGTTTTTGTTTTTTTTTTTACAGTATACAGGATTATTCACTGATGCGAATTAAATACGCGAAAATTTACATATTTCGTAATATTTTGTTTCTTCTCTTTCGTAGACCATCAAAGTCCTTTTTAATGTTCGATAATTTTGCAAAATTATTATGCGAGTTTATTTTAGAGTGCATTTTGTTCTTTTTTTTTTTTTTCCTAATTTCCAAGTTACATAATTGCGAAGTAATTTAAATGTAATTAGTTACCTTTAAGCAAAGTTCACTTTGAACAAGGAGTCGAGTTGTTGAACATCTTTCGAATCTTCGTTCGATGAAAGAGAAAAGTTAATCATTTCTTTTTTTTTCCTTTTTTTTTCTTGATATTCAATAGACTTATCATACATATAACGTAATATAATTTTTATTCATTATATTTGATGTTGATAGCGTAAATTTGCTTCGTGGGGTACGATCTTCGAAAAAAAAAAAAAAAAGAAAAAAACTGGGAATAAAATGAAAATAAAATAAAATAAAATGAAAATAAAATAAAATAAAATAAAATAAAATAAAATAAAATAAAATAAAATAAAATAAAATAAAATGAAATGAAATAAAGAAAATACATGTCAGGCAAACGGATAGGTGTAGTACGACTCGAGTACAAAATTGACGTGACGAACGCGATAAATTCAATGTGTGACGTTTTCAACACGTACGACAAGTTTTTCCCCCTATTTGTAATCTCGTTTAACGGGTTTTACACGCTTTTCACTAGCGTATACGTAATAACATATTTATATACATACACGTTAGAAAGAAACATAATATACAAATGTCTAATACATACGTTTTCTGTTATTGCATTTATTCGCTTTTTTCTTTTTAATCAAATTTAAACAAATTTTCTTATCTTTTCTTTTCTTCTGGACGGGAAACATTTTTCTTAGACGACGTTAACGAATAAAATTTTATGAAACGATATGGAGAAAAAAAAGAGAAAAAGAGAAAAAGAGAAAAAGAGAGAATGAGATTATGGAACGTTCTAATGTGAATACCTTGATAATGTTCGATATATCATCTTATAAATAATTATTAATTTATAACTTATTTTAATTATCATATAAATAAATATTATATTAATTATAATTATATTAATAAAATATATGTTAGATGCACTGTCCTTTTCGAAATCTCAGATAATGATAACTTGGAGGTTAAAATTGTCCTGTAACATAAGTAGAGTGCATTAGTGCATTAAAATAATTGTTAATTATTCGATACAAGTGCTTATAGTTGTCTAAAAGCACGGAGTATATGTTCTGTGTACCGTCCTCCTCGAAATTCACCTTCAGACTGGCACGTTGTCTTCTCTATCAAAGTTATTTTATTAAAAGTTGTTTATATGACTTCTTGAAAAAAGAAATTCTATTTATTACGCGATTATTATATAAAATAATATTATTATATACATTTTTTCTTCGATTAATTAACAATCATTTAAGGTATGTTGAACATTCTAATGTACTCTACTAATAATATTAGGATTGTTTGAATTAATATACATTTGTTTTAACTTTCCTGGCCATTGACTTTTGACAATGATTTTTCATTTCCAATGGGATGTGCCAAAAAGAAAAAAGGATCGAAATTTAAGAAGATTTTAAACGACGTCTGAAATATTTTTTGCTAGAATTTTAAATAGAGGTTTTAAAGGTTTAAAGGTTTAAAATAAAATTAGGTCTCGCTGAAAGGTAACTAACAAAATATATTTATGCATTAAACAAAATTCCTTTACGCGAAAAACCCTAGATAATTTACATTATTTTAAAGATAACACGTATCAAAATGTATATTTAACAATTATTGAAAATAATTAAAGAGATCATTTTTATAATCATCGATATGTATATTTAAGACAAACGATAGGATTCAAAAATAAATAGGGTAATAATAATAAGGTATAAAATGTTAAATTATTATGTCAAAAGATTAAACAAATTATTGATCGCGTTAAAGTTATATTAAAATAGGTATAATTAATGTTGGATTAAAACAACCCTTTTGAACGAAATCCTAAAGAAATCTCTATGTGCGAAAAAACTAAAAATTATTTTGTTTAATAACTTAATATTTCCATGTTATTAGAAATACGAGTATTCTACAGATGTAACTCTCTCTCTCTCTCTCTTATTCGTGAAGTAAGTTAGATGTATGAGAAATCGATATTTCAAATTAATAGGATTTTATACCGCTCGACCTAATTTCTTTCTTTTTTTTTTTCTTTTCTTTTCTAAAAAGAGGGAAAGGCAGATAGACAGAAATAGAAAAAAAGAAAAAGAGTGGGAGAGAGAGAGAGAGAGAGAAAGAAATTGTATCGTTTAATTAAAATCGTGAAATCGCGTTAAAGCAACGAACTTGATGAGAATAGTAGACGAGAAAAGAGAACACAAGTTGATAAGATAATTTAGTTAAATGGTTGTTTCTATAATCCGTCGATTATAAAATTCGTGTATATTATTAGAATTTATTTCAATATATCGTTGAATATTATTTATCATTTGACATAATAAACAATTTATTATTATTATTATTATCTTACATTATTTTAATCGTTCACGATTATAAAATAATTCATTTCTTTTAGCTCGTGATTTATTACACAACGTTTTTATGACTACTAGCTGCTCAAGTGAATTCGATAATATTAGAGAGAGGGAGAGAGAGAAAATGAATAAGTACGGAAAAGGAGTCATAGTGATTTGCTAAAGGAACGAATAGGTGCAAAGCTTTCTGCCGGAAGACGATTAACTTGCTTCCGGGGACCGGAAGTTAGAGTCTTCTGTCATCTTCAAGACATAAGAAGCTACGTAACCATCACGTTCCTCCTATTATTTGTTCTTACTTCTACTAAATCGAGTATTAAATACACAAACAATTTTATCTTCTTATATTTGAAAGTTTTATATTTGATTTTTTTCTTTTTACTTTTTTTACTTTTTACTTTATATATTTTATTTCACGCTCTGTCTCTTAGTTTCTTTCGCGAAAATAATTAAGTTCCTTCGTATTGTTAGATTCGTGTTAGGTAAATACTTTGTTCTTTTTTTATTGTATTATCATTACTATTTGAAATCAATCGATTATATTAATCATTTATTTTCAACTCGTCTCGCGACAAACAAATATAGAAAAGTTTACGTTCAGTTTGACGAACACGTAAACGTGAAAGAATAAAACGAAAAAAAAAAAAGAAAAAAAAAAAAAAAAAAAAAAAAGAATTTATTATTATTTAATTATTTATATTTTTGACAAAATATTTTGGTTTAAATGAATAATCAAACGGATGCACGAGAGAGAATATTTTTATTCATTTAAAAAATAATCATATCGTAGAATTTGTGACACGTCGATATTTTATTATTAACGTATTAATCACAAATTCGCAATATATACCCGACCGAAAATTTTTTCAAATACTATTCTCGAAAAAATGAAAAGCTTGCTTTTTTTTCTTTTTAGAAAAAACATTGTATCAATGTTACTATAATATTTTTTTTTTCCTCTCTCTCTTCGTATGACACCGGTCGGCAAATAACAAAAGTAAAAGAGAAAAACCGAAAAAATCAAAATAATAAAAAATGTGTTCGATTTCGCACTGAAAAAAAAATAATTTCAAAAGATTTTCTTTTTCAAATACAAACACCGTTTCTTTGTTTAATTTTTTTTTCCCTTTCTCTCTGTCTCTCTAAAAAACTATACAATAAAATACAATACCCTAGTGTGTCAATGATAATAAAATTGCAATTAATTATATTTGCATTTGAATATTTCATATTTTTCAGGTACTAGAATATGCGTGGAGGAACGTGGACAGGAAGATGACGAGGAAGATAAAAAAAATGATGGAATTAGTAGTAGTATTAATAATAATAAAATTATTAGTGGTAGTAGTATCGATAATAGTATTAGTAGTAGTAGTAGTATTATTAAAGAAGGTAGAAGAGGAAAGTTGTTCGTGGGTATTGGCAGATGGAAACTATCGACGTCCTATGAGGCCGGAAGTGCTGTTAGAATTGCTATGAATTCGAGCTGCCATGGGAAATGGATAGGCGATTCAAGGCTTCTCATCGATTGCAATGATCCAACTTGTGGAGATAATACTAATACTACTACACGTTTACGCGTCGATAAACGTCTACGAAGAAGCTTGCAATCCAAGGATAATAATATCGTCAACGATAATAACGACGATCAGGAAAATTATAACGATCACGATTACAATGATGATGATAATTATTTTCGAAGGACCAAAGAAGATATTAGGGAAAGGTGCAGAAGAAGGAGGAGGGGTAGACGACGAAAGAGAAGCAGAAGAAGAAGACACGATCTTTTTAATGTCAAATCTTAATTCTATAAACACGATTATATTATTATGTTTATTATTATTATTATTAATGTACGAACTTGTGAACAAAAAAGAACAAAAAAAAAAACACACACACATACACTCAGATACTTATACGCAAATAGAGGAATCCATCGTGTATCTTGCGCCATTTATCTTATTTTTTGTATTTCCTTAATTTAATCCTCTGTAATAAGGTTCCTATTTAAAAAAAAAAAAAAAAAAAAAAAAAAAAAAAAAAA